>NW_020187115.1:213400-213540 GCF_900000015.1 Plasmopara halstedii | reverse complement strand
GCGTGAGCAGCAACCTGCATTACAACACCGTGAAAGTTCAGCGCATCTTAAGGAAAGCGTATCCAAAACGAAGGATAAAGCATTGAAAGATCTCGACAACGATCCGAATAAGCAAGTCAAAAAGACTCGGAATGAGACTC
>NW_020187115.1:213257-213390 GCF_900000015.1 Plasmopara halstedii | reverse complement strand
ATACCCCTTGTACGATTTATAAATGCCAACTACATTTCCAGAAACTACATCCATCGTACATACGTTAATACGCAGTCTCAACCTCATCGAAACTTTAGCAGGTCAATGCATTTGGAACTCATGAACAGGCTTC
>NW_020187115.1:212697-213247 GCF_900000015.1 Plasmopara halstedii | reverse complement strand
ATCCGCTACCTCCAAGAATAGTTAGAACCTTAACCCAAGGCTAATAAACTCTTCTGTTTGAAATGTAATTTGTTTATTTGTTTTATTTGCGGCAAAGCCGCCTGATTTTCAATGTATAGATTTTCCTAAATATATGTCGCAAATATAAATACATGCATAACTACTGGCTACCCAGCCACGTACCGTATTTTTATTTGTGTGCAGTCACACCATGCCCATCAAGTGTGACACATACCCCTGTTACCAGCGTACGTGTAACCCCGTTGCACTCTATTCCATTAAGATTGAGAGCATTTACAGTTCCAATCAATTATTGCCTCAATGAGGCATGCGTGTCTGCCAGACACTGCAACTTGGTTCGTTGGAACAAAACGACTTTCGTGCTCAATGAGCCCTGTGTCAATGACACCAAAGTCACCAAGTCTCGCTGGTTCTGACAGCGCACACGGGCAGAGTCCAACTTTGCATCCTGCACGCGGTGCAATGTCGGACAGTACGTCCGCGACAACGAGGGATATAAATTCTGGGCTCGATTAGCCCGAACGTCGCG
>NW_020187115.1:179366-212687 GCF_900000015.1 Plasmopara halstedii | reverse complement strand
CTTACTCCAAGAGTAATTATTGCCTTCCCAAGGCTAATTGACTCTTCGGTTTGATTTCAAAACTGATTTCTATTTACTTTTTTATCTTAATTTGAGTAGTTTAGATTTTCCTAAATATACTTAATATATATAGTAAAATCTAAATACATGCATAGCCACTGGCTACCTAGCCCCGTACCGTATTCCTGTTTGGGTGTGGTCACACCATACACATCTCGTGTGACACACACGCCCTTGTTATCAGGGTTCGTGTAACCCCGTTGCAGGGTACATGGAAATAGACTGGTTTACAAATTAAGTTTGTACAAAGATGTGGCGAATGGCATGATATTTTTACACCGATATTTGATGCCTGGTCTGCTGAAGGAAAGTCAGCTTTCCTTAACGCCTGGATTATATCGAAAGGTAGACAAAACCAGGAAACGTATTCTGAAGAACGTCAAGTATGATACAACTGTAATATATACGTATGAACGACCCTCACATCATCTTCATCAAGCATAGAATGACGATCATCTATGAATCCCTATTTGGCCCATTCGAGAAGGCAGGTAAATGTAAGAAACAAGGTCGCAAAGAAGTGAAAGAAACGTGGTGTTTCCACACAAGCAGGTCTATTTCGTAAAAGTCAGCTATCCTTAACGCCTAGACTATATCGGAATAGTGAAAATAGATGCATATATAAACACCCCACATGTTACAACAAGCGGACATACGTATCAACCCAGACCAATAACACATACACACAAGTACGTTGTCATCTTTAACAAGCGTCAAGTAACATATAACTATGTGCAGCTTATGTCCTTCTTTAAGATACGTATCCACCAACTTCTGCTTTACGCAAATTCACAATCGGCTACATTAAATTAGTATCATAGAATTACGTACTGTTATTATTAAGAATTTTCATCACATCGCTTTTGAATTATATTCTCTAATCTCTTAGAAACTGTTTTTTTTCATCAAGTTCAATGCGCTACCATTCTTAAACCAGGCGATCTGCTCCTCGTTGAACGTGTGATTCACCGTAATATCGAAAGGGGCTTCACCAGATGCTGGCGTCACACGCAGTGTCAAAGGCTTGCCAGGTGAAAACGACTTGAGGCCTAGAATGGCCACCTTGTCATTACCCGTAATTTTGTCGTAGTCTGCCGGGTTCGCAAACGTCAGCGGCAACATACCCTGTTTTTTTAAGTTTGTCTCGTGAATACGCGCAAACGACTTGACAATCACAGCACGGCCGCCGAGGTGACGTGGTTCCAGAGCAGCATGCTCACGAGAGCTGCCTTCACCGTAATTTTCGTCTCCAATAACAACCCAGCTAACGCCGTTGGCTTTGTACTGGCGCGCCACAGCAGGTACCTTGTCGAATTTGCCCGTAAACTGGTTTTTTACACTATTCGTTTCGCCCGTTTCGGCGTTCTCGGCACCGATCAGCAGATTATTCGAGATATTGTCCAGGTGACCACGGTATTTCAACCAGGGACCAGCCATACTAATGTGGTCAGTGGTGCACTTGCCCTTCGCTTTGATAAGAACCGGCATATCTGTTAGATCTTCGCCATTCCACTCGTCGAATGCAGACAAGAGAGCGAGACGATCGCTGTTGGGGTCAACGTCTACAACAAGACCCTCGCCAGATGGTGGAGGGGCCTGGAACGTTTCCTCACCGGGGTCAAAGCCACGAGGAGGAAGCTCCTTTCCGAAAGGGGCAGTGAACTTAAAGTCCTTGCCATCGGCTGTCTTGATCGTATCCTTAGCAGGGTCGAATGTAGTTATGCCAGCAATAGCGCTCACGGTTACCAATTCGGGTGACGTCACAAAACTGTGCGTGGCTGGATTACCATCAGCCCGCTTAGCAAAGTTACGGTTGTACGATGTAAAGATTGAATTCTTTTGCCCCATTGGCATGTCTGTACGGTTCCACTGGCCAATGCAAGGGCCACAAGCGTTGGCGAGCACTGTAGCCCCAGCCTCTAAAAACGTATCCAGGATGCCATCACGGGCGATAGTAGCGCGCACCTGTTCTGATCCGGGAGTGACATAATATGGCACCTTGAACTTGAGACCAGCCTCTTTGGCCTGTTTGGCTAGATCCGCGCATCGAGTCATATCCTCGTAACTTGAATTAGTACATGAGCCGATCAGACCAGCACTCAATTTCGTGGGCCATCCATTCTTCTCTGATGCTTCCTTCATGTCGGCGCCGGCGATATGGCCAAGATCCGGTGTAAATGGACCATTAAGCATCGGCTTCAACTCGTCAAGATTGATCTCAATAATTTGGTCGTAATGAGCGCCCTCGTCAGCGCGAAGGTTAGCCTGAAAAGACTCAGCAGCTGAAGCAATACCGCTACGCTTGGTTGAACGCAGGTAGTCACCCATGCGATCTGTGTAAGGGAACGTAGAACATGTAGCGCCAATCTCCGCACCCATATTACAAATTGTACCCATCCCCGTGCATGAGATTGAATCGACACCAGGGCCAAAGTACTCGACAATTGCACCAGTTCCACCCTTTACAGTCAAAATGTCGGCTACCTTAAGAATTACGTCTTTGGGCGATGTCCAGCCAGACAGCTTGCCTGTGAGATTTACACCTATAACCTTAGGAGCCTTGAGTTCCCATGCCATGCCGGCCATTACGTCAACAGCGTCAGCACCGCCCACACCAACGGCGCACATTCCTAAACCACCCGCGTTGGGGGTATGAGAGTCTGTTCCAATCATCAGACCTCCAGGAAATGCGTAATTTTCAAGCACAATCTGATGAATAATGCCACTGCCAGGCTTCCAAAAGCCCATGCCAAATTTAGCACCAGCCGACGACAAAAAGTCGTACACTTCTTTGTTGATGATCTTGGCGTTATTCAAATCCGAGTCTGATCCTTTTTCAGCTGTAATTAAGTGATCACAATGGATAGTTGTGGGTACGGCTGTCTTGGGCAGACCAGAAGAAATAAACTGCAGTACAGCCATTTGGGCCGTAGCATCTTGCATGGCAACGCGGTCAGGACGAAGCTTCAGATATGTTTCACCACGCTTTGCTTTCGTTGTAGCATCGTCCAAATGGCCGTAAATGATTTTCTCGGCTAGCGTCAGCGGCTTATTGCCGTTGGTCTTTCGCACGGTAAAAAGATTCTTTTCAATTTTCTCATAGGTTTGATCAATCGTAGGACTTCCCTTAGGGTCAAGTACGGACAGAGGCACGGGCACACTGCAGCTAGATGACATGCGGGTCTATGACATGACCAACGAGCTGTTAGCCCATTCATTGTTCACCGGAAAGCTATCAGCAATTAATCTATTAATTTCGACGCACCTTCAAAACCGTCAAGCTAATTGACTGACGCATAGTGCGCACAGGTTTCGACACGGCGTACATGTTTTAAGGGCGACTAGTTTAGGACGCCTATTCCGGTTGCAAGGAGATTTCGAAATGGGAGGAAGAGTTTTGTACATTACAGCCAATACAATGTCGCCCCTCTCGGGCCTTAATTAATATTGGTATCAAATACACGTCATCTCTTTGTGTAATTTCCGGGCAATCTCAGCCGCACGTAACGACATGAGTGTAAAAATTGGTTCAAATTTACCCAGTTTTCCGGTGGTCTGCTTAGCAAAGTCGGGACGCACATTTTCTTCTTGTAAACGTGACTACTCCATGTTTCTCACTTCTGTGCTACCATCAGAGCTTCCCTTCTAAATACACACTATTATTTGATCAATAGTGTTATGTAATTCAGTGTGTGAGTATGCAGGTTTATCGAAAACGATTTGAGGGCATCACTACAAAAAAAAACAAAATACGTAATATGTTGTAAATTGACTGAAAGGGCTACAAAGCATCTTAGCTGGATTCCAGAAACTGATACAAATGCGTGAGGAAGCAATACGTGGCTGATTTAGAAAATTTGCTCAAAAATAACGTTATTGATCGCAGTGGTATTTCTAGCGCTAAGTGGTATAATTTTACAAGAACGCCGTTATCCATTTTACAAATCCACAGGTATCAGCTATTGTGTTCGTTTCTTCAAACCGAATCTTCAATTTATGAAATTATGTGCGAATTATTCAGAAGTAGATTTCAAGTTGTGCCTACACAGTTTTCCTCTGTCGTTGTTGCTTCATGCCTGTTAAGCCAAATGCAAATGCCCAATTGTCGGCTCAGAAGAGGCGTGTAGGGTCAGTATTGTCTGGCATAGTCGGTCTGGAAACGGCTTCAGGCAACAAGATAAAAATGTTCTGATCTGCTCGATGATAGTCTCTCTATGGAGCGCCGTCCTTCAATACGATTAATATTCTTTGGCCTTGAACAATAGTTGAAAGTTTGAAGTGAAACTCAATCGAGCCAAGATGTAGCAAGTCTCGGCGCCGAATATGACGATCGCGTCTTCGACGCCCTATTGCTGTACGATATACACCGTTTTGGATCGCTGCAGCCGGCAGAGTCAATGGGGTTTGTGATAGCAGTTAAAACATGTCTTTTGAAAGAGCAATGTCTTAATTTGGTATTTGCGCGACACGCTTGATAAAAAATAGGGAACCAAATTCCAACAGTCAAAATTGTCGAGATGGCCAATCACGAAATATAAAGCTTGAATTACTATCGCAAAAAAAAGGTTTGGAAGCCTTCCTACAGTGTCTTGGGGCTATACATGAAGTGAACGAGAGCTATATCGGTCGCCTGAAGGGCACTCAAAGACAAATTGATTGTTGCGACACTTGAACGAATGATTGCAAGACACTCGACTGTAATCCAAGCAGAGCGAGAGCGACTAGACGCAACAATGATTCGTCACAGACAAGCCATTTCTGATCCCGTTGCTGGATACCGCTCTGAAGTCCTCCAGCTGCTCGATCAGTTCCATGATCGGAAGAAGGCGCTGTTTGTACGCAACGCCATCCCCATTCACAATCTCTGGGTGGCTATAGGTATGACTCAGCCATTCACCGACACATTATATTGGTCACATTATATTGGTCACATTATATTGGTTTTCCTTGCTCGCGAGAAAATTGATGAATTGGAAGGCATCAAGATCGTCTCTTTTTTTTTTTCAAGACTCAATCTGGCAAGCGATCAACATTGATTGCGTTGGCCGGAGCAAGGACGTGGTTTTGGCGAGTCCAGCGGCGAACGGCGTGTGTATGCGTCAAACCGCCAAGAAGCACAAGCGAAATTTCAGAAAATGCGATTTCTTGCGTAAAATAAATTAATGCTTACATTGAAAAATTCTAGGATATTGAAACAGCGCGCTACGCTTCTCGTGCCCCGGCAGCGACAATTTGGAGAAATCTGCTCCAGTCTGTTGAGAGCGCCCTCACCGCATCCCAAGACCGGAATCATCATAATTCTAAAGCAAGAAGCGACTCAGAACTTGCGTCACGCATTCAACTTAGATTCGTTGTTCATGGGCCATGCCATCGCATTCTAGAACAAAAACTGAAGGCTAAGATCGCTTTCCAAATTGAAAGATAATCACCTTTACCATCAGAAATTGGAGCACCGACATCGTTTTTGAAGCCCGACTTTGCATTCTGGGTGAGAATCACTACGTGTCCAGACATGTCCGGTGTGAGCGCAGCAGCAGCTTTTTACATTGGCAACGCTTCCTTCGTCGAGAACGCACGCTCAGAAGGCACTGACGTGGCGACGCAACCAAGCCATTTTCTTGTCAACTTACTGATGATGGAACACGCCGTCTTGTATGCGGTCACGACAAAAAATGGCTTGTTCTTCATACCGAGATATAAAGTTACCGAGGTGCTGAAATTTTCAAGTAATCGTATCCACTCTGACGTTTTAGATTTCTTTTCAACAAGCTGTTTTCTCCCCAAAGAAAAAAACAAACACTTTGATCCACACGAACTGGAGATAAATTTCTTGGTGGCGCAGTGGTAGTAGCTGCTGACGTCGCACGAGCGAGCACTTTTCTTGCCTGATCGTGAATTTGGCGTCGATGAAGCGGTCGCAGGCGCATTTCTGCGCTAACAGCTTAGGTAATTGAGGCTGGGATCCAGGAGCGGAGCCCATACCAGATCGCAATCATCCCGCGGAAACATCCTCAGGAAAGCTTGACAAACCTCTCCAATAACGCAAAGGGCTTATTCGGCAAATAGTCTGTTTTATTATTCCTCAAAGTCTTCTCCAAACAGCGTTTTGTCTTGCAGGTATCTCTTGATTACCTGCAAGTTTGGGTAATTTTACATGAACGTTGGATATTTCTCGCCTCTGAGACGCTCTGTGATAATGAGCAGATGGGATCACCAGCTCCTTGTGCAACTTTACATTCATGTCTTTTGCATCTTTGATTCTGGTGTCTGAAATCTGCGTTGACCAGAAAAGGTAGTTTTAAATCGACCATCGTCATCGAAAAAAAGACCACATCGCGCCTAGATCGACAACTGCAGTCAGACGCATTCCGCGGGTGTCGCCTTGTGCGGTTTGTCGGTGTATGAAATGGTTATGAATTAGTGAAAAGTGTAAAAATATGTCACAAATATACTGGTTTTAAGCCTCTATTTGAATGCTGATTTACTGAATTGGATAATAGCTTAAATTCGCTTCGGTAATTGGGCAACAAATACATTGAGGTGTACTCCAACACTGAGGTTGAGAACAAGGTCGAAAAATAATGAAAAGTTCAAGCTTGATATCATTGCACCTCACTACCCCAGACATAATAGTTCGTAGAGCCTGGTTGTACTCCAATGTACTGTGTGCAAATATTGTAAAATGCTGAGATCATCGAGATAGTACCGTCAGAAGCGGAACATGAGCTGAGTTTGCGTCACAGATGAGTCTGTTTTGAAAACACAGAATTGAGTGTGAGGCGTGAAACGGCTATATACAAGAAGTTATTGGATCTTTTTCAGCCTTAGCTGCAGACATATGACGAGAGTTACCCACTACAACTGCTACCCTCTGATCGGGGTGACCGACATAAGATTGACCTGATTCCTGGAACAAAATGTTAGAACTTGGCAATTACAAAGGGATCAGTACGATGCCATAGATTCTCTATTTCGTGACAAGCACGAAGGGGTTCCGGTGGGATCGACTTTCTGCGTCAGTTAGTCTGTCGAATTGTTCGTTCTCATAGAATCCTTTGTGCAGCCACCTCCTCAGTCCAAATGCGAATACCTGGTACGGACGTGTTGCAGGGTAGCATGATCGATTGTACCTTGATCTGTGTTCCGAACATAGTTGATGGATACTGCTCATGACAAGGGGTAACATTCCTCGTACTGCAATGAGTACAATGACAGAGGAACAGTCTATCGCGCACTAGCGACGCTCAATTGTCTGGTCACTTAGTTGTTTAGACCGCATCGTGCATATGCACAGAGCAATGTCAGAGATAATCTCATCAAAGTCGCGCATAGCCATAAGGCCGATCTGGTTGTCAAAAAAGTGCAGGCACAGCTCGAATGTATGCTACAACAAATCCGTGCACGCAGAGCTCGAGCGTATGCTTTAGCACCAAATGTAAACTGTCTATCAACATACAGAAGTGAGTGTTTGGTACCAGCGGAAGCACATTTCTAAATTCTGTGGGTAGATCTCTCGGAGATCAGGACCATTGTGCATTGATAAAAGATAGACTTTCGATTCTGATCGAATTGCTGCTAGCAATCTGGCTACGATTTGTAGCAACATCGACGACTTCATCTCGAAGAGATTTGCTACAAGTGCGTGGCGCCATCTGCAAGCCAGGGTATACTACGGATGACATACTTATATTAAAAAGCGTAGAATTCGCTTGACTTCATTGTCGACAACAAGACTAATATACTGCCTACATGAGCAAATTCTGGAGGTTTTAGCCCAGGTTGCTCCTTCACAACACTAGATCCATTACGGTATTGGAGAGAAAGAGATCGAGTGACACCCTTTTTGCCCTTAGGTCGTCGATCCTGTATTTACTTGGGCTGACAATAGCATTATCACAACCCCTTTCTCATGAGCTACTTTAATGCAAAGCGTTCGATTGAAGACAAATCAGCGTGTCAACAATTCCCTCTAGCTAGGCTCCCATTCATCCTGAGCAGCAGTCCGATATAATGGTTTGGGGTTCCTCGAGCCAATCGTCCGATTGCGCGACTCAGCACGCATCTGAGAGAAAATTCATGTCTCGTTCAGAGTCTCGGAAAGGACCTACATGAATTTAGCCGCGTGAGGGTCGTACTATCCCAGCTCTGCTTGACAAGCAATATGAGGACAATGTCCATGGACCCTCCTTTTCAGGCTATAAATAGCGCTGTATACGCCCATGACTCTGCTGAAACAGTTGCTGACAAAGCTATAAACTTGGAACTAGACCAGCGCATTGCGCTTCACGAGACTGTAACTTACTTGGGCGAACTTTACGGAGAGTGGCAAATCATAAGCAACAAAGAAGCAAGGGCAATTTTGACGAAATCAAACCTCGAGCTGTTGAATAAATTAGCTCTTCTTTCTCATAAGATGCTGTCTATACCCATGCTTACACACCGGGAGCAAGTGTCCACCTCGACGTCGACGTGCGCTTCGTGTGTCTGCACGGAAGTCAGCACCAGTCGTCAGCGGGCTTCTTGGGGAGTGGTTTGCCGCGTTATCAGAAGGCGCGATCGAAGCAATATTCAAGCATATATTTGCACTTCGATTGGGTTGTAGTCCTACGCAGAAAGGTGTCGGAGCTCCGCCGCGGCGCGACGGGTTAAATCTGAGGAATCAGACCAGAATCTTGACGTGGATCCGTCTAAAATGATTTAAGAGTAAATCTCTGCAACTCTTGCACTCGATTTGCTGAGCCAATTCCAAATTATAACGAATCGAAACTCGTCAAAGGTGATGCTGTAAGACTCTTCGACTCTACAAACGGGTATATTAGTAAAGAAGTGAGACAAATCTCAAATAATGCCTAAACTCGGGAAGTTGCTTGGTCATATATCATTGAGTGGATCTAGGGATGCTGTGTCAGGCCTTAGGGAGCCACTGTGACCATTTCTATCCAGTGCTTTCTTTCCTGTGTCACCAAACAAGGCTTTCATGACATCGGCAAAACGGCCGCGCCGTTCTCGATGACTTCTCGAACCATACGCTAGACAAGAAAGTTAGCTAAAGACTTTCAATCGAATAGGTGCGCGAGTGAGGTGCAGATAGAAACAAGAATTTGTGGTGCTTTTGGGTGCTTGTAGTGCCTTCACTTCAAGTGCACTATCTTATTTTATGACGCGATGGTTGCGACCTTTGTGAAGTCTTATTTGGAGATTGTACGGGATTATGCACCTATGATAGTGCGCGTAAGATATTACACCGTTGTCCTTTTTCAGCTAGGCTCAAAGTATCGTATAAAATATGATCAATTCATCTTGTTGTAGTCGAAAGTCAAATTGTGGTTTGTGGGACATATCCTCTTGCCCATATATGGTTTATTAATACATGTGCCCATATATGGTTTATTTTTACATACGTACTTACTAAATCTGTTGGTGAGTTTTAATAATACACAAAAATTCTGTTACGCGAGCAAAAATAATGATGACTTGAAAGGCTCTCGGTTGGGAACGTGCAGCTAAGATTACTGAACACTTCATGTCTCATCCGACGGATAATACTCTCTATTTGTGCATCGGTCGTCTAAGGACGATAGGCTCACCACCCGCACAGAGGAGTTTTGACTCTTAAAGTTCGTGCTGACTATTGTACTGAGTGAGAAATTGCTGGTTATCCCGGGGCCAACAAGACGCTGATACCTTAAAACAAAATTCATTTTAAGAGAGGATAGTCTGAATGGGTAATATTCGGTATCTAATTCCTGGTCGCACCAAACCAATGTTTTACTTTGTTCTACTACACACCACCCGATTGCTCTTCGCAGATTGCGTGTGGAGGACATATCGTGCGTGCATGATCTTCTGTGTCATGCGCTGCATCAGGCGAATATGTTTCTTGCTAACAAATGTTCAGCTTTCGAGCACTCAACTCCTTTATCCATACCCAGAGGTACAATCCAACGCTACCGCTCAATTTGCATTGCATCCTTAGTCATCCTTATGTATTTTTCCCACCCTTCAGCTTTACTGTAACGGAAATCGTCCATCCGTGTACACGCAGTTACTGAGGAAGACTTAAATAAGTTATCACGCTTCACCGCGTGTTCCTCACTATCAAATAGCAGATGATTACTTAAAAAGAGGTGGTAGAAACAGAATCGAGGATATACAACTATACAGGGTTTATATTTAATATTAACCACAGAATTATGTTGCTCACACAACATGTGTAATGGGTCTGGCCGATTACACTACCACCCTACGGGTGGGCGTACCCACGTTCCCTTCAGATTTTCTCCGGCTCTGGGCCTTGATTATTCGTGATCCCACACGCAATGAATCGCATCGAAGATGACTTGAGCCGACGACGAGCGCAGAGCAAAATCGCGCCTGAATTTGAGGATGCGAAGGAGCCTTTGCCACCATCGAGCTTTGATAAGGCTCCTATAACGAGATTTCACGTGCCCTGGTATGGTTTGGGTTACAAAAAATGATGTAAGCACACAAAGTTGTGGCTTCACTTCAGTAAGAAATCAGTACATGGCCTAAACAGCCAGAAGGTATGCATTTAATTAGGTTTTACCATATAGAAAACCCATAAGTCAAGATATAGGCGGCTTGCCGCAGATAAAACCAAGAAACACAACTTACATTCTAGATGGAAGAGTCAATTAGCCTTGGATTAAGATTGTGGTTAATCTTGGAGTGAGCGGATTGTGATCCGCTCGTACTAAGTATAGAACGAAGATCGCCGATTTTAACTAAGCTTCCTCTAAGCAAAAGAGCTTCGGCAGCCCCGCTGCACTTGGTAGCACTTGTAGTCAATCTACACCCGAGTCGTTACGACTGACTCTGTGTGAGGATGGAGTAGTTCTTCTATTTGCCCCGGGGCATGCAGTAAGGTCTTACTAATGCCTCTGCTTGACGCTGAGGGCGTGCAACACCTCGCTTTGCAAGGACCTAAAGTGACCAGCGCACGTCTAGAGGCGTTTACAAGCTACGAAAAAGCTCTGTTAATGCACTTGCAGCAGAAGATGTTGGCATCGACTGCGTCCATGACGCCACCGTCGGCGACGGATAACACCACCCGACCCAAGCCGCCTAGGTGAGTGTTAAGAACTTCGAGAGCAAGGATGAAGAAAATCCCCTGCTCTGGGTGAAGAAGGTCAAGATGGCCATGGCGTCCGCCATGCTCAGACCGATCAATAGCGCGTGGCGCTAGCTATCTCTAAGCTCAGGAGTCGAGCGCGAGAATGGGCACTGACGTCTGGCATTTCGGTTAGCGGTGTTTTCCTCCTAGATGGCGCTAAAGCTGCAGCTTTCACGAGTGTTCTTGTCGCCTAACCAGGCATATCGCGTGCGATCGCGATTCCTTGCTGCCCTGTCGGGCAAGAAGAAATTGGTAAACTTTGTCCCGGAGTTGCGTACTCTCGTTGCCGGTATGGCAGCCGATTCTCTTCCCGAGGCGGTCACAGTTACCGTATTAACGAAGGGTCTTCGCACTGGTTTGGCCAGAATGGAAGTCCTCCAGGTGCACCCGTCCTCTTTGTAAGAAGCAGTAAATGTGGCATTGAAAGCCGAATACAACTTTGAGAATGTACGACTTGGCTGAAATGCACACCTTAGCAGCTTGAAGAGCGGGCCTCAGGCGATGGATCTCAGTCATGCTGAGGACGAGGAGGCAGCGTTTCGGGCTGACGATCGGCGTTCAAACACCCGACGGTGTTTTATCTGTGGAGACACCCGTCACCTTCGGATTGGTTGTCCTCTGCGCAAGGCGCGTAAAAGTTCATTGAGCCGACGTCCCGCTTGGTTTATCGGAAAAACGATCACGCCCAGTAGGCCGCCCCGCGCCTACTGGCGAAGAAATGAGTTATGTTGAGCCTTAAGGAGGCAAAGGTCAACGGGGCCAGCACCGAAAAGCTCCGTGCTCTTGAACACAGAACGTGTGTGCAAACTGGGCTTGCTAGTCGTAAAAGCGACCGTGATCGGCTTTAAGTAGTCATGGAAGACCATGATTGACTCCAAAAGAGTCCCTTTCAACATTAGAAGGGAGTCCTTTGTATGCGGAGGCGCTGGAAGCGCGGCTGAGTGATACCGTCACTGTTTGCTTAGCGATGGAAGTTGTGTGATGATGCCGAAAGTCCCTGTGGACCTCGTTGTCAAGTATCTCGACCTTAAAAGCGTAAAACATAGCTTAGTCTCAGACTTGGATTCAAGGTATGACCACGTCCTTGATATGACGTGGTTGGAACACCTTGGGCCATGCATCGACTGGAAGTCGAAGACACTGGGTGCTTCGCGCACGTCTCCTCGTAGGGCTTTGGTGAGCCATGAACCCACTTCTGCTAGAAGGCAAAATTCAATTGGCGCAGACACTAGACCGAGAACGTCAGCGCTGGAGATCGGAGTATCCGATTTGGTGAACACCGAAGTTGTATCGGACAGGCGTCCCGAGCATGCTTCGGGCTGTATGTGGAGTGGCTTGTAGCCCACTAAGCGCTGTTCAAGTATCGAAGCCGTCGCTGCATGCCATGCGGGGCATCGAGGGCGACGGCCTAATGATGCACGTGGAGTGGCACGTAAGCCACTGAGCACTGCTCACGTTTCGGAGCATTCGCTGCGTGCCGCGGGTGGCATGATCGGACGACGTTCGAGGCATCTAAGGCAAGGCCCTTCACATGCGCGTGAGGTGGCACGTAATCCACTGGACGGAGATTGCGGAGCTAGCAGCTCTTCGTTGGATGTTGTTAATAGCGTTAAGGCTCCGGTAGAGCAGGAAGTAAGGCTAACACTGGACGACGCTGAGTGCGTGTTCCCACTGGTCCCGCAGAGACGTACAACCTCTATGGATAGGCGACGGCGACGCCGTATGCTAGCTGCAAGACGACGGGCTTTGACCCTGACCCAGAATTTAGCTACCATAGACGATTGCAAACCGCTATACACCCTCGTCAACGTTATGACAGGGGAGTAAGACACCAACGTCACTCTCAAGACTGGGTGCTCTTCCTCGGATCCGTTATATCCTTTGGTGAAGGAATTTCTAGACGTTGCATCCAATGTAACACGCCAACGGCTCCTGGCCAAGGAGCAGTGTGTCGTCATTAACGCCTTCTTCCGTGCGAAGCACGACGCATAAATGGTGAGTGAGAGCAAGTCAACCCATTCGACACCCATGTCTTGTGTTCGGAAGCCGAACGGCAAGTGGCGTATCGTTCACGCTTACAATAAGCTCAACGCTGCCACCATTCCGGCACAGACGCCGATTTCTGAGAAGTATGTTTTCCAGAACAACATGGTCGGATGTACAAAGTACGGTGCACTCGACTTGGTCGATGGGTATCACCAATTGCTGATGAGAGCGAGTGATATTCCGCTGACAGCGATGAGCACTCCGAGCGGCATACTCTGGGAGTGGCCGGTGATGCGCCAAGGGCTGTCAAATGCACCAGCAACATTTAACCATCTTTTGACGTAGTTGTTCAGGTCCCACCGGGCGTATTCAAAGACATACTTCGACGACATCTTCGCCCACAGTCGTGCGGAGTACGGGAGGACAACTGAAGAGAACCACATCGTCCATTTTAAAACGGTGCTTGAGTGCATGCGCACGAAAAGCTGTATGCTAATGCAGACAAGTGCATCTTCGTCGACGAAATAATCCCTTTGAGGCTGCTTTATCGGGAAGCGTGGCCTTCAAGCGAATCCCGCTAAGATCAAGGCCATTGTGGACTGGTCGGTTTCAAAGAATCAAAAGAACTTGTGCAAGTGGCTTGACTCGCAACTATTTGCACAAGAACAGTGACACCTACGCTGAAATGGCACTGCCATTATCGACTCTTCTTAAGAAGGTACGGAATGGCGTGACACCGAGCATCGGGATGCTTTTGACAGGGGCAAAAACAGCATCCTTCATGAGCCCATACTGGCGTTACCAGACCCCGATCGTTCTTTTAGTGACGTCTTTGACGCTTCGGACTTTGCCATCGGGTGTGTAATTTTGCAAGCAGAAGCCGAGGGGCAAGATCGGGTGATCGCTTTCGAATCTCGCCACCTCGAGGCTGCTGAGAAAAACTACTCAGTTCACGACGAGGAATTACGTCCGATGAAATATGCGCTTGTCGAGTCCAGGTCTCAACTGCTCGGCTCCAAGCCGTTTGCAATCTACACAGATAGTGCGTCACCACGCACTGCGACTCAGTTGCCCACCTCTAGCAGAAGATGGCCAGGTGGCTCTCTTTCTTCGCAGAATATAACTTCAAGGTGAAGTATAAGCTAGGATAGCAGAATGCTTTGGCTGATGCGTTGTCACGTAGACTAGGTTATGAGCTTGTTCATGTCACGACTGTGACGTCGTCTGTGACGGATTTGATCCGCGCCGCGTACGCGAGTGATGATATGTGTGTAGCGCTGCTACAGGCTCTCGGGAGCTAGGATTTTGAAACCTGAACAAGAAAATGTTGTCGCGACTACGAGCACGGTCGCACCGATATTCATTGTGCAATGGACTGCTGTATTATAGCACCAACTTGCCGAGTGCAACACGACTTGTGGCCCCTCACGATGAGAATTTTAAATACCGTATTCTCTGTGAGGCCCATGACACCCCACTCAGTGGTCATCTCGTGCGTAAAAAGACCTATAGATTTGTGAGTTGTCACTACTGGTGGTCCAAGCTGTACAAATGGACGAATATTTATGTGCGCACGTGTGAGACGTGTCAAAGGCTGAAACCCTCTCCAAAACGGCGGCACCGCTGGCCAGTTTGCCGGTATTCTCCGGGTGTTGGCGGTCCATGAGTTTGGACTTTGTGTTTGGCCTGACGAAAGACTCGGCGGGCAACACGGGTGTCGTGGTCTTCGTCGAGCGTTTGAGCAAGATGGTTCATCTTGCGGCGGGGCCTGACACCATCGACGGTGTCGGTACAGCGACGCAGTTTGTCAATTATGTCTTTTGACAGCATGGACTCCTGGAGTCAATTGTCTCTGAAAATTGAGACCCACTCTTTCCTAGGAAGTTTTGGTTGACGATCTTCAAGGTGCAGAGTACCAAGCTGAAATGTCAACGGCGGACCATCCACAGACCGATGGTCAAACTGAGCGCGTGAATCGCGTCGTTACGGACGAAGAGACTCTAAGCGCCATGCTGCCACTCGTAGCGCTTGTTCTGAACAATGCAGTGCATTCATCTACCGGCTACACCCCGTTCTACGTGAACGGGCTCGTTTATCCTCGCATCCCGTTTACGCCGCCATCCCGTGGTTTGGGGCTTGGTGCGGAGGAATAGCCGAGCAGCTAGCTGACGTCAGCCCTTGGGCTGTACGTTTGGAAGTCGATGACTTCCTGTCTACCGGACAAAGTCCCTTTACGACACTGTCGCGATGCGATGGCTAAAAGCCATCACATAAAGAAGGAGTTTGCAGACGGAAGAGGTTGAGGAAATGTTAAAAAAAATAAGGTCGGAGACCTGGTTTTTTTTAAGACGAAGCTTCGTCCACGGTTATCGGACCTTTCCAGGTTGAGGCATAGCGGGGCCTTACGTATACACCAAACCTTCCAAAATGGATGCGCACCCACCTGGTGTTTTATGTGGACTTGCTTAAGCCGTTCGAGGATCCGGCACAAGTGAACCCGGAAGTGTTGGCGCCGCTCCAGGCGCCAACGCTAGGCGCTTGACCACTCAGAAGTTGATCTAGCAACTGATTTTGAGCACGTAGTGCAACGATATCTATCCCCAACGGCGTCATGCGCTCTACCTTCGCATACGTCTGCTCAACGGCAACATAGAGCGATAGTCCTCAACGTGAGGCAGCCGGTGTACAACGTGCTCCAAGCTCTGGAGGTCTTTCGCGCAGCGGTATGTGACCCCAGCACGATGGTCAGCGGAGTTCCGGTTCCGACGAGCCTCGTCCTTAATAGCGCGAAGAGCATCAGGAGTCAACGGACGGCAATCGACCCAGTCGTCGTCTAGGGCCGACTCTTTTGGACGAGAATGGTGGTACGTGATACGTCTTGTGAGTCGACGTCGTCGCTAGTGTCAAACCTAGCATCTTGTGAAGTGGCGGGGATACCCTGACTTCGAGTATTTATGCGAGTTTGAAGTGCCACTTCGGCAAGACTGCTCACTCGTCGCGGACATTTATGATCAGAGGGATCATGACGATCCGCGTCGTCGCATGCTCCGTACTTCTCGGCAATAGTCAAGGAACTGAAGGGCCATGTGCTGTTGCGCTCGCAGACACACCCGTGTGAGAGACCATAGAACTTTCGGGAGCGTGAGGGAACATACCATACGTCGCAGAGCGTCAATCGGAAAAATCTGGCGACGCGCCTTGGGTTTGGCAAACACAAACCAAAAATGGCGCCCCACACGCACATCCACCTCCCTGTGGCTCAACTATAAGCTGTGCAGCGAGAAAAGTTTCCGTTGTCGCTGCACGGCTCTTCGTCATCTGCAGCACTTTTGCCAGGGGCGAGCATCACAGGAATCGTCCGCATCGCGGGTACAGGAGCGCCTCCTCGTTGAGCACGAAGTCGAGTGCGGTACGTCTCCACTGAAATTTCGTGAGAACCAAAAAGCGAGCTCGGAGAGCTTTTCGTTTGTCAATCTCAGCTTGTGTAGTGGCCGGGGTCCGACCATGTTGACGCCCAACGATCAATTGACCGCGTCCTTTCCATCTTTAGCAAAATTCACCGAGCGGAAGCCGTATTCCACACGAGGGTCAATGACCGACAGTGGATGCGCGCGCATGAGAGCCGCCCTGTGGGCAGCATCCAGCTGCTGATTCTGTGTCTTGTCGAGGTGATTGGTAATGATACCACTTCCCACGGAATTCGAGAGTTCGGAAACGGACACGGCGATCGCAAGGCTCGAGCAGGACTCAAGTCGCGCTGCTGTGGTACCTCGCCCTCTTCTTCTCATCCTGGAAAGGAGTATCCGACTTGTAGTCAGCTTCCTTCAAATCTTCGACGAGTTAATCCGTCGCCCGTGGCGGGTGCGGTGCGCGGTACTCAGTTACCGAGAGCTTTGGCTTCGCTTCCCTTGAAGACTCGAACATACTGTCCGGACTCGCACCGCGTGCAGGAGACGAAGAAGGGCTCTGCCCGCGGGCGTTCCCGGATCAGCGAGGCTGGGTGTCTTTCGTGTCCTAAAAAACAGGGCTCATTGAGTAGATAAATGGAAGGAGGCCCTGGTGATGATTTGGTGTCTTAGGCACGTGAGCCTCGTTCGAGGCGACAGATAAATGTGAACTGTAGGTGTTCCCAATCTTGATGGAGGAGATTGTAACGGGGTTTCTCGTGCCCTGGTATGGAGGGTGTGGGTCATACAAGATGGTGTGATCAGGCTACACTAAAACAAGAAGTCAGAACGTGGCTGGAACAGCCAGTGGTTATGCATTTAATTAGATTTTACTACATAGGTACGAAATCCTTAAAAATAGATATAGGCGGCTTTGCCGCAAATAAAACCGAGAAATACAGTTTAAACTATATTTCTTTATGTTTATGTTGTCGTTACTCTTGGTGTAAGCGAATTGCAATCCGGTACACTCGTGCTGGTTCTATGTATAGTACAAAGGTCGCCGATCTTAACTCAGGTATCTCTAAGTGAAAGAACAACGGAAGCCCCGCTGCTGCTCTAATTATACGTCGAACAGCGCTTTCGCACGTTGAGTATAAACCTGGCATCAATTGACCAGCTTGGGCAGATGATGATTGTTATGAAGAATAAAAAGTTCTGAGCTATACCCATTGACGAATTTAGTCTTCCACTGTATTTGCCCTACCGACGTGGTGTGCCACCGAGCGCCATCGGAACGATTACATGTGCTAAAGAAGAATCACAAAGTCTCATGTATGTATCGTACATCCAGCAACTCAATCTGAATTTTGTCCAGACTAATCAACACTCGATTTTGGGCATGGGCTCGTGCAACAAAAACGGGGATGTCCACTGCTTGCAAATTGCGAAAATCGCTTCGAACACGCTGAAAATACGTGATATGCGCTTTCAATTTGCCCATTTAACAGCGCAGGATCGGGTTCACTACGATATTGACGATGCTTACGAAGTACGTGCAATCATCAGTTAAAATCACTACGAGAGGGAAAGAGAACGGGTCTCCTAGCGGAGTCTGTCATTGGATCCGCGTCAGACGCGAGAACAATATCGCGACAGTCGCAAAGGATACGACTACGAGACTCCTACAAATTCTCGTTTGCTGAATAACCCAGCCATTTTCTCAAAAGACCGCGGACGTTCCTATCCACCACGTTCTCGACGTTGTAGTATCGATTTCCTTGTCGATCAAGATTTCGGAGAGGTGCCCGAAGGAAGTGCCCCCTCTGCTTCTTCTGTGGCTGCTCTACAGCCTTCGTCGGTTTTGGAGTTGCGATGACGTATGTGGAGAAACTGCTTTCGCTGGTGAAACGGCAGATGATCGAGGTGTTTGATTGGGTGTCGAGAATGCGACAACGGGTGAAGGATACTCGACGGGTCGCTTGCAACGTTCGCGATCTCGCATGGCGCCGTGATAACTCGCCTTGGGATGCAATCAAAAATCGGATTCGGAAACTGGAGCAGGCTCTACAAGTTATTTCATCCGCTGCAGCTGCTGCCGCTGGTGATGCTGAGCCTCATGCCAGGTGACCTTGCTCTGGTTCGGGTGGGTATGCTTCCTGTAGTATCGCCAGCGCGAGCAGCAGCCATCTGCTTCTTGTCGACGTTCCGACTCTTGCGACCGCTCGTTTGGTTCTGAAGTTTCCGATTATTCTCGTTATTTTCAGGATGATGTTGAGGCGACGACGCCGAAAGTTTCAACTTTTGACCCTCGTGCAGAAACAATGGCCACGAAGCCACTTTTGTATACTTTTTACACCCAGGTAGAAAATCGCGATTTCGCGATGATAGGGCTTGGGGTGTCCAACGTAGAACGTTGGTTGTGTCCTTAGCCAGAATGGCAGGTCGAAGTGTAAGCATTTCCATGGCATGACACCACTCGAAATGGACCGATGAAGCGAGATAATCCCTTCGAGCTTCCTAAGCTTGAGACCGCATCGTCGGATAGGTTTTGAGAACTGAGTCATCAAAATTCCAAACCATAAAAACCTTTTGCCAAGAATCCCGTCTATCTGCGTATTCCATTTGTATTTGTTGTGCATTGGCCATTGCATCCTACTCACCCTAACAATGAATTCAGTTCTGCCGCACAGAAGCTTTTCAAAACATCACCGACCAATTGTTGGCACGTTTTGCCTGCCCATTGATCTCCGGGTGTATTGCTGTAGATATATCCAAGCGAGTGCCTAGAATTTGAAACATTTTTTTCCAAGAGCCATCTGCGAATCGTGTATCACGGTCGGAGAGGATAGCGTCTGGTAACCCGTAATTGCGGAATACGTGATTAAGAACAAACTAGCAGAACCTTCGGCAACGAAGATGTAGTCGAAACCGAATGACTTCGAAAAGTAAGTAGGAGCTGGAGACACTGCGTAGCATTTGCGTGTACCGGGCGTTCTCACCAGCTGACAGACATCGAATGTATTTACGTATTGTGCAACCCACTTGTACATGCGGGGCCACCGAATTTGGGAGCTGAGAGACTGGTAGGTTTTCTCACGGCCAAAGTGACCGGCCATCGGCGTATTATGCGCCTCGCACACGAGCCTATACTTTAAATCATCGTTGTGGGTAACAACAATCCGTGGCTGGTCGCCACGTGCAACTTTATCGTAAAGGAGACCCCATCAATGCGTAACGATGCATCCGTCATTTCAAGCGACCAGGAAGCCTGTCATGGAGCTCCGAATCACTCGATTACAGTGTCTTGATGATCAGTCATACTGCTCATTCTCAACATACGCTCGACGTATCATATCAAATACAGCGTTCTCGATTTAGCTAATATGTGCTAGCTCATAATTGGGGCGAGGTGACATTGCGTCATTTTGCCCAGTTTGTACGCGACCGTGAAGTTTTTATTCTGCGAAGATTGAATACCAGCGAGCCATCTGCTGTGCTGAATGAGAAGACTGAACTGCATATCGCAAGCTTGCATGATCCGTGTAGACGACAAACGGAGTTTAATCCAAGTTGTGAACACGAAACTTTACCAAAGCATACTTCATTGCCAAAGGCTACAGGGTAGCTCATTTCTGCTGGCTTCGGTTATTGCGATTTAAATGACACGACACAATCGTGTTCTTCTGAGCTCTTTTGCAATAGTGCACAGCCGATCGCAAACTCAGAAGCGTCACATATCACGCTACATGGCTTCGTACCACCTGGTAAAGCAAGTCATGGTGCTTCCACCAAACTGCTCTTGATTTGAGTAAATACATATTCACAAGTGGATGACCACTCCTATGGTCTTTTATAGCAAGTTTGATAGTGGGTGTACTACTCCTGTGTAGTTACGCGAGAAGCGATGCAGGTAATTGGACAGACCAATCCATTTTCTCAAATTCTTTTTATTATGTGGTATTGGCCACTCCACGATTGCTTTCACCTTCTCAGGGTCTGCACGAACACCGTGTTCACCGACAAAATAACCGAAGACCGGTACTTCGTTGGCACCAACAATACATTTTGCAAGATTTGATGGCAATGAATGTTCACGCATACATCCTAGCACCGCACGAAGAGGCTCCGAGTGCATTTCTTCGGCAGATCTTCGCCCTTTGAATGAACGAATAATCTATGTTTGTGCGAAGCATCGCAGTGGTCGAAACATATGGCGGACCAATCGATTAATTTTACTGGGCAGTTGGATGGTTCTTGTGGTATCACAAGCCACTCCCATGACATACCGAACGGTGTACTATCAGCCGTCAAGGATGCATCCTCCTCCCTCATCGAGATTCGGTAATATCCAGCTACTAAATCATTTACAATAAATCGGGTACAGCCGGACATACGGTAGATGATGACATCTTAACGCAAAAATGGCGCTTGAGCAGGAATCGTGTGCTCACTGAACTTGTGTAAGGATTGAACGATACCCCATTAACCATTTGGTTTGCACACACAACACGTTGGCGCGCTGTGAGGGGACTTGGTCTCCTTGAGCAAGCCAGCAGCTTCTTTTTAAGCAAATAAGTCATCAATGTATCCACTTTGCACACGCGACAGCGGCCACTGTCAAGCACACAGTGCTTTGAACCAGGTTCAGAATCAATTTCATGTCGAACTCTAAGGACGTCATCCTTGTATTCCATGACAGGTGAACCAGTTAGACCTTTTAAAATAGCAGATTCTCGGCGTAGTTCCACACGCTGTCGAAATGCGCCGAGAAACGAATAATCCATAACTGATGATGAGCGTAATTTCGCTGAATGGACGTTTGATAGTAGCAACACGACCATCACACTTGAGGTTGTGTAGGGAGTCATCGTGAGTGACTTCTGCAAGCTGCACCAGCTCTTCCATCGGCGACGACGGTGCCAAAAGAACATCTGTTCTGGTAACTTCACAACCAGTCGTTGCCTTCACAATATGTGGACCAGCATATTCGCATGCTACATTTCAATCATGAGGAGTAGTAACTCACCCGCGGACTCAAACACATCCAGAGCGGGAGTATCAGAACCGCAATTAACAAATTCCAGTGATTCCTTCACATATGTGCTGACTGGGAGCATCACCTCTGTGATCAGTTATACCCACTGGCCCAAAATCCGAAGCAGCCACTGTATTACTGGGAATATTGGCATATACAGCCGCAGTCGATCCCTTCGACTTTCCAGTTTAACAACATACTTCTGTCATGAGGGAGACAACAACCGGCATCTCTCCCTCACACTTTTTTTCGTTGGACAAATCGTAATGTATAGCAGCGACCCATTTGTATCAAAGGTGCCAGATCCGGGCACCACTCAATCAATCGACGCACTTCCTGAGTGACCGCCAGTGGCCACTCCATACGACTTCGTTTCTGCCCTACCCCGGGGAGTGTCAATCGCATGACATATACCAATGAGATGTGGATCATTACCAGCAGCATACAACTGTCGAGCGCTTGAGCGCTTCCTCTGGCGCATAATGTGTGTGTTTTCATCACTTACAAGGGTTTTACCTAAGCCAGGAGAGCTACTTTCAATAGTTTTTGATCGACAATCTATTCACGGTATTTCTAAAGTCAGGTCATACTGTTTTCCATCTCGAGGACTGTGAATACTTCCGTCAAGTCAACGTCTTCAACCTTCATCTAAAATCAACCAGAATTTTCTTCGCGGTGAGTGACCAACTCCACTGAGATAAGCCATTGCTTCTATCTAGTGCATCCGAAAGCACCGAATTATTCCAGCAACACGCTGTTCTTCGCGTACTTGCAAGACACGCCGAAGTCAATCAAGACTTGAAACGGACGACCATAGCCCTTCACACTCGCTGTGTCCACGAGGAGACCCTGTCGTAAGCAAAGAACAACAATCGTTCAAGGGCTAAACCTCATGAGTGATTACTCACAAGAGTTTATATCTGCCCGAGCTGACTGCCCTGCGTCTACTGAGTACCTGCGTTTGGCGTTCCGTGTGTTCTGCGGTGTTATCACCACTTGTGGTGGAGGTGACGGAACTGGCGTCGGTATGTTTTGGAATAAGCATCCTAGTAATCCTTGCTCATACGCAGCAAAATTTGCTAAGCATTCAATTTTTGCTCCTTGATCCAATTGAAGCATGTCGAAGACGGCGTGATCTCTGATAAAAGTTCGCAGCGACACCACACACTCCCAAAGTGAGTGTGTTAGAAACGAATTTTCCTCCCTGTTGATGTGAAGGCGACTACCACCCGTGGTGTCCATAGGAACCATAGATGAATCCATCGAAGTTGTCGGCATTGGAATGATACCGTGTAACGGAAATTGACTGTCCGTGCACATGCACTTACTGAGAAAGACTCAAATCAGTTAACACGCTTCACCGTGCGTTGCTTACTGGAAGGAGCCGCTGATTTACTTGAAAGAGGAGTAAAAGGTGAAGTGACACTTATTATGGCCAATAAGCCTTAAATCCCCTAAAGCCCAATTTTGATATAGCAGAATTGAGGATATACAACTACACAGGGTCTAAAGTTACTGTTCACCATACACACGAATATGTGATCCACACATCATGCGTAATGGGTCTGGCCCATAAAAAATATATGTTGCGATCTCCAGCCAAAGATTGCCTTAGCTGTCGGCTCAATTTGGTTTCATCTTGATCAGCAAGACCGCCTCTTACGCGGATATGTGATGACCTCCCAATAATTCTCTATGAGTTCGCTTCGCACAAAATACTACTATTGGCTATCTTTAAATACTTGTTGAGCCATGGCACAGATGTCGGAGGTGGCTTTTGACGTGAAAATGCTCACCAAATTTACCACTCAAGACTAGAATTTTAGAGTCTTGATGTAGGTTCTGAAAAAGGCCGGTCTCAAGTAGAACTATAAAACGTAAACATTGTTAAATGAGGGCCGGCTTTAAGGAAAAAAGCTTGAAATTCAATGCATCGGGTGTACGCCAAAGAGTACACAATAGCAGCGGAAGTATAATTTTCTTTGCCACACCGACGTAAAATGTTCAGTATTTCACTTTACGCATGCGTCGATCCTGCGAGACCAACAAAAACTGTTTCATGTGTTGCAAATTCTGACCATATGATGACGAGAGATTTTTTACCGTTGTAAGCTCAAGATCCTCGATACGATAGTTTAAGAAAAGAATAAATCTGACACGAACCTTATCATTGATGCAAAAGATGACAGTATTACGCTGTGATGTGTAAGCATTAACCGGACATACCATTAAATTGCGGGTACTTTAATAATGCTTGGAAAACATAGCGATGGTTGATCTACTCATGTTACTTGCTCGTTGATGCCTTAAATTTCGTAGCATCATAAGCCCAAACACTTAGCGTTACAGAATAGCTTTGTAACGGGGTTACACGAACCCTGATAACGGGGGGTGTCACACGAGATGTGCATGGTGTGACCACACCCAAACAGGAATACGGTTCGGGGCTAGGTAGCCAGTAGTTATGCATGAATTTGGATATCTATACATATTTAGCATATTTAGGAGAATCTAAGCTTTTAAGATAAAAATACATAAAAATCAGTTTTGAATTTAAACCGAAAAATCAATTAGCCTTGGGAAGGCAATAATTACTCATACTTGGTTCTTGTAGAGAACGAAATGTCGGTGACGTAAAGTATGCTTTCTCAAGGCTTAGCTACGACAGCCCCGCTGCAAGCTTCATTAAAATGTGTACAACGATAGAGGCCAAAGCCTATCGACTTGTTTATTGCTGATATCGGACGCTTCGATGTGAAGTTTGTCGGTGCTTAAGCATGTTCATAATGTAAGATTTTTTTCTCGGAACGAGCAATCTCGAATTAAGAACG
This sequence comes from Plasmopara halstedii, assembly GCF_900000015.1. Lineage (NCBI taxonomy): Eukaryota > Oomycota > Peronosporomycetes > Peronosporales > Peronosporaceae > Plasmopara > Plasmopara halstedii. The sequence goes on along the minus strand of NW_020187115.1, from coordinate 188,252 downwards.
TGTTGATTGCATTCGTGATTAGAAGTGTGATCACAATGACCACAATTACACAGGCAGAGATGAAAATGATTATGCCAATAGTGCGATTGTCACAAATTACGCAGCAGCCGCTCCATTATAATAAGCCATCCTACTGACAGAAAGTCTTAATATTTGAGGAAAATTATTTGAAACCTAAGACAAGCATCAAGACGCTCATTGTCATCGATCGTTCTGACGAGACAAAAAGGCAATGGTGTTGACGGTCTTGGAAAGTTTAAGAGGCAACAGTTGTCAAATACCAGCATTGGAAATAGCAACCATGTAGTGCACACATTAGTCGGGTCTGATTGGCTAGTAATGTTGCCCAAACAAAGGTTGTTCGACACACAAAATCGGAATGGCACTAGAAGCGCAGCAGCTTCGTTGCCAGCAATGTCTTCAAGAAGGGACGGGGTTAGCACTAGAAGAAGCAGCGATTACTGCCCGTTCGTGCTTAAATATTGACGAGACGCTAGTCTATGGGTATCTGATGCTCACAGAGGCGTTATCTCGGCTGCGCAGACATGATGAGGCCGTGACTTGGTATAAGAAAGGTTTGTTTGACTATTGCCAATTCAAGTTGGTCAACATCAGGTTTCGATAATGATCTGCGCCTCCATTTAGGACTTCGGCTGCATCCCGATAATGCAGATTTACAGTTGGGACTGAAAGAAGCTCGAGTGGCAGTTTTAAATGCTTTACTTGAGGAGAGTGACGAAGAAGAAGATGTAAAAGGTAAACTACTAACTACGGAAATGTGTGCTCAAACTATTCCGAATAAAGGATCGTACGAACATTCACATAAGATTGAATCAATAAGTGAGTGCAGTACGCTGCACTCTACACAGATTGTACAGCAAACACAGTCATACACCACTGCTGACGATAATAAAGGTCTAGTTCCTGACAACATGGGAACTGAAATACTAGAAAGCGGTGACGAAAAGGTGTTGAGTCGTAGATTTCAAGCGAAAGTGGAACGGATCCTGGAACATCTTGACGCGCAAAAGCTCGCGAGGATGACGATCATGAGTATATTTGCAGAGTTGATAAGTTTACGAAGCGTGACTTTTGGAACTGGATTATTAGTTCTTGGCCTACTTGCTCAAGCGATAATTCATCGACAAATTCTCATGGTGTTATCTATGCTGATAATATGCATTTATCACTCTCAGCTGAAAATAAGCGCTCGACACTATGCGCAAAATTGGGTGCAGACGTCTGAGGATAAGCTCTGTGCGCTTAAGTGGCTCCCGCAATTTTGTTACCTAATTCCGATTCTTATGAGGGCGTTTGGACAGCTAAAGTTTATGCTATGTTTGCAGCAAGATTTGCGTTTGGCAGGAGTTGTGCTAGTAGTAACAGCGATGCTGGTTGCCAACTCATTGCGGACTAACGCCGGACAACAAGCAAAATTGTGGGGCGAAGGAAGACGTATCAAGTTTGCGGCCTATTTCACAACGATTGCATACTGGGTAGTTTGGCGAGGTCAATGGGCCGACTCTTTAAGATTGTTTGGGCCAGCTTTTATTGATGCGGGTGGCATCGTGCTAGGATGTATTTCATCGGATGATTTGCACGAAATATATCGTTGCACATTCGTAAAGCTCTACAACGATGTGGCAAATGGTATACAATCCGATGTCGACCTTGATACATGGTTCTTTTTAGGTCTCAGCGGCTGGCTAATCGAATACTGGCAGCAGCCTACAGATTTTTCAATGGAAATGCTGTCGAAAATGCTAGCAGAATGCTTCGACGCAATGGAGAAAGCAGCAGTGCGGACTTTTCGTCCAGAGCTCCGTCAGTTGCGGAATCAAGTCAATAATATGGAAATTTCTGACGAGTTACATCTTCTGGTTGTATATTTTAAGCAAAGTCTCGAAGCTGTTCCACCCGCACGATATTTTGGCATGACAACATTGTTTATTAAATCTTGTCCATCCTTCGTTATATTCGGCTTTCTTGTCATTTTTTACGGAGTCATCTCGTTACCGTCATTGCCATTTGTCGTCTCGGAGTTTAAAAATGCGAAAATAAACTATGATCGTTTTAGCACGGGTAAACTGCAGAAATTGGATGGTTTTGAACTGATGTTGCTGGATTCGCCATTGTTACACGTCTGGAAAAATTTAAAGAACTGCATTTATTACCTTGAGGGTAGTGTCACATTTTCAAAGGCCTTAACCACTGGAACGCACGTAATATCGGCAGCGGCAAGAATCAGGTACCTCACTTTTGTAATTCAAATTTTGAAATGCCACGTCTTATCAAAACATTGAGCACAATGCTAGTCAATTAGCGGCCTTCGCATCTCGTGTAAGGAATAAAGGCATATTTGCAAATGCTCACGATATCCCAGACCATATCGCGAATTTGTTTCTCGTCGTAAAGGACTCAAGGTAGGACGCGTGGGTGGTTGATTTATGGGTACATACGTATAACTGATGATTGAGTAGTTTAATCTTTGACGGGGTGCGACATCTGCGTGGAAGCAGTCACATTCAGGATCTACAGGCCTCGATTTGCAATTGGTGGTCGGGGGGAACGACATAAGGAAGAGAATATGTAATGATATGATCATCGGCCAAAATCTTACTACTTAAGCTACATGTATTCAAGATACAAATTCACTGGTATATAGTATGTACGGGGCGGATAGGACTAGACCACCATGAATATGTCTATGTTTGTGACTCCAGCAAGCATAGCTTCTCGTGTAATTGCTTTATTGTCAGATTTTGATGCTGAAGGTGGGAACAATGAGCTAGTTGAAACGCCGCTTTTGGTTGAAGCGCTTCATTTCCATTATAGCCGATGATAGCGGCTGCTCGCTGTACTCGCCCTTTATCCAAGGGTGGTCAAGTGCTTGCGCTGCGCTGAAGCGATCTTGTGCCGATACGTTAAGTAAATTGCGAATCAGATCCTTGGCTGCTTTGGTAACCGTTCACATGCGAAAAAAAAGCTTAAATCCTCACTATACGTAACAATTCTAGCAAATTAAACTCATACACACCTCCTTCTGATACGTTTGTCCAGTACGGGTGAGGAAAGTCTAAAGCGCCAGAGCGAATTTTGAGATATACGGACTCTAAGCCGTTTTCATCCTCCGAGAACGGAGGGAATCCACACAACCTAAAATAAGTTGGCGAGAGCTTATAAAGTGCAGTATTATCAAGCTGTAGTGGCGCATCACCACGTACATGATGTATAAAACAACGCCCAGACTCCACAAATCCACTTTACTGTCGTAGCCATCTCCATTCAGAACTTCTGGTGCTGATCAGAACAGTGATATTGAAAGACTCAACGATTAGCAGTTCATTTGTACGTAAAGCTTCCTCATCCTACTTACCAACGTAATAGTCTGTTCCACAACTAGTGTACGCTCGGCCACGAGATCGTGCGCCGTCGTCTTCATCCTCAAGAATTTTAGCAATACCAAAGTCGCTTAACTTGACGTCGCTGCTGTCACCGCTGGCTAAAAGAATGTTCTCTGGCTTGATGTCGCGGTGCAAAATGTGACAAGAGTGAAGGTAATTTACTGCCTGCAATACATTAGTGGCGATCTCAGCCGCTTGTCGTTCAGAGTATACGCCGACGCGCACGATACGATCAAACAGCTCACCGCCCGTAACTCTACGCATGATCAGATATCAGTCCTCTGTCTTAGAGCATTAACTGGTGATTTTCATCCACCAACACACCTTTCCATAACTAGCAACAACTCTTGATCGCTTTCGTATACCTCTTCAAGGCTAATTATATTCGCGTGTTTGACTCGAAGCAGAACTGTAATTTCGTCACGCAAAGTCTTTTTCTTGACGCACAGCGCCTTATTGATAACCTTGACAGCAAAGATCTGCTGCGTCTCTTTCCTTCGACATAGATAAACAAGCGAAAAGGCACCGCGGCCAATAAGATCGCCCACATCGTACAAAGAGTGGAACATGGCCACGCCATGCACGTCCGTGAGGCCCTGAGTCACCAAATTGTCCTCCTCCTTACGAAAGAAGGCTGAGAGCGGAGGAGCTGTTAGATTACACAAGCACGATGACAATGCATTACACAAAACGTGAGTCAAAGAAGACTGTATAAGCTATGAAGCAAATGAACGGACCTTTAAATGCCGCCATACGAGACTACAGAAAGCACAAGGGCGGAGAATTGAGAACTTTTGGAGCAAAAAATTACTGTGTGAGTCGTTCTTAGCTGCACGACAGAGCAGTGGGAGTGTAGGCGCAGGCGACGGCGCGAGCTGAGTGCGATGGCGTCTTGAGTCGTCTAGCCGGATCTGCTATTCGAGTCGACGCTTTGTGATTTTCCGTGTCTTTCGCTACTCTTCGGAATTAATTTAAACCAAAATTGCTTATTGGCTGCAAATCTGCTATCAACGATTCAGTAGGCTGGCCATTTGGTGGTCCAAGGCATACAAGCCTTACCACCAGATGCCACCCCCAAACACATTGCTTCTGTGAAAAACACAACGTTGCGCTTGAAACAACTTCAAGTTGGTACAGTTAAGGAGATGGTTCATCTGGAAAAATTTTAGTGTCTTTGGCTTTATAATTGCCCACTCATTTACATAGCCTTAATACATACTATGCGTAATCGTAATTAGTACAACTGAGAGGAGGGAGAATACAAGTACCAAGTACAACCACGCCTGGTGAGCAAATGGGCTTGCAAAACGGTTCAGGTTCCCGCGTGCTGCTAGGGTATTAGAACGTGTAACAGCTGCCTCCATTGGATGCATCTGCTTCCATTCGGCCTCCAGTCGACGGCGCAAGCAGAAAACGAGGAATGTAGGGACTATCCACTAGTCAATAACAAAGCACATATGCACATCGCGCAATTGTAAGTACGTGCTCCTCTGAGAAACACTCAAAGCCACGAATTTAACCACCACAAAACGTACTTGAATGCCCAAGCCAGCATATGCACCCGTGAAACCCACTAACATCGACACATCTTCAGTGAAGAACGCGACCACGAGCGGTGGCAGAAGCGCCACAAGTGCGCATGTATGACTTTTTAAAAATCCATACAACCCACTTAAAGGCGTAATTGCGTCACTTAGTTGCACCGACTCGTTCAAGCTTGACGCAAGGTGGTGGATATTTTCGCGAAGCGTGATGCAGATAAGTGGGAAGCTTGCACTATGAATTCAAACGCCGCAATACATCTCAGATTTCATTGTACGGTTGTGAAGACTCAGGATGCAGGAATTGGACATTACCTTAGCGTAAACACCGGAAAGAGACCAAGAAAGTATCCAAATGCTTTTACGGAATAATCCTTGAAGTTAAGTGTGTACACATCCTAAATAAAAAAGCAATACGAATCAAAGGTCATGAAGGACAATAAGCAAAATCATCCTCTCTGTAATGAGACCTCGACGTCTTCTGGCCGAAATCGGAAGATTGCTGACGCACACAGAACGAAATAAACACTACAAACCGCCTTCATTAACAAAAAAAGCACATGTGTACCAATATTCGTAAAAACCACGTCCTGCACATGGAAAGCGCACTATATGACGTACCACAAAGGCTGAGGCAAGTATTATAGCAACTTTCGATTTGTCTGTAATAGGTGCCACAAGACCTGGTATACTGCATTATAAGCGCAAAACAAAATAGTTGTCAGCACGTCCAGCGCAAGTGATGAAGAGATTTTGGTTCAAGTGGTTACAATACCTGTGGTGGCACATGAAGGAGTAGATGCAGACACCAAAGAAGGTGGCAATGCTGGCCGGCTTTTCGTAACTCACGACGTCAGCAATACTTCGACCGTGACCATGTGTGATCCCAATAATGGCCAGTACGATCATTAGCCCAAATGAAGCTTGGCGGATGAGTGTTGACACAAGCTGCAGTATCCGCGTCTTGTACACGTGGCCAAACGTGAATGGCCCGACAAGGAGACCAAATAGCACAACAAAAAGACGGTACAAATTTGAGCTGTTTAAGTTATCAAAGCACTGCCAGACGATAGCATCTGCCGTGGGCCTTGGGCAGATAATCTCTCGCAGTGATTTGGGAACGGCTAGTGCAAATCAACGTTATGAGCTTGTGAGAGCCACACATTGGTCAACCATCAGCGAGCGTACCGACGGCATATATAGCCAGGTCACCATACAGATACACAGTGATGCATGCATAAAACGCGACGACTCCTTGGTGATTGAACAATAACTTTGCCATCTCGGCAAGTTCCATCTGTGAGCAATTATCATCAAGGAAGCTTTCGTCACTTTTCTCGAAAAGCTAGAGAATTTAAAATGAACCTTCTTGGATAAGTCAAAGTGAAACATCTGGTCGCTCTTCGTTTTCGTTCGCAGTAGGCGCTTCAGCGCATCTTGTTTCTACAACAATAGCCACAAAAATCACATCGCGCGTGACGACGTCGCTTGGTTGGTCTTACGTTATCTTAAAACGCAAAAATACTTCATTGGCGACCATTAGCGGTACAAACTCCGTGTCCGCTATGTGGTCGTCGCTATCACTCAACTCGTCCAACGGTTGTTTCTCGTCCACATTGCCATCATCCTGTCGAATGAGCGCGTTCACACCAGCAATAACCTCGATCATAAAGGTGGCTGTCACATAGCTGACGAATGCCAGGACAGACAGCAGGATGGCTCCGTAAATGAGCCCGACCTACAGCCAAATAGCAGCAATTTGTAAAATACTTCGATCGGCTCAATGTATATTAAGTTTTAGTCTTACATTGGCAAAAGCGTGTGGAATGGTGAGGGCACCTGCGCCCACAATAAGGTTAAAGATGAATACAAAACCTGTGAGGGGTGAGTAGCTGCCGATGTCCGCCATGCTTGTCTTATTTTTATCAACTGGACAGATCGTACTTAGTAGTTGATAGATAAACGTCACTTCAAGATACCAGAATGAGCATGGCAGTGCTGCGCGCTCGTTTCATGCTTACTAGTGGTCACATGCTAGCCACGTGCTTGGTTGGGATGCAAGTGAGTCATTTAATCATTTTTGCTTTTGTGTAGTTCCTTTCATTTTGAAAATGGTGCTCAGGCCTCTAGTATCTTGACGTATCTATCTTTCACCCTGGCATTTGGTAGCCTCATTGCAGGCCTTGATATCCTCTCTCCTCTGGTATACCGCAGCAGATAATTTTTATGCAGGGTTCCTACAATAAAGATCTTCCTTGTATGCTTTCAGAAAAATGCTGTTTTTATCGTTTGTCACGTCTTTGGAGGCGTATCGGTGTGTCAAGTCATTTTACACGACCTCGACCCTGCCCAATATATGTGGTAAGACGAAAACGACCAATTTTTTTTCTGTACTGTTGCTTTTAAGTAATTGCCTAAATCATACCGATCCAGGTGCATAGTGCTGCTGATTCATTTGCCGATTTCGATGTGCACGCTGGATACTATCACACGTCTTATTTTTCTCAAAACTGCGCGGTACTGATAAATTCTAAGGGGTCCCTCATTACCTACAAAAGCATGAGTATCAGCCCAAAAGTTTCTCGCAAATTTGATGCCCCCGCACTTCGCGTGATCCACATACGCCCAATCGCTTAATATTGTTATCGTGTTTAGATATTATATGTACGTACACCACGTTACGAAACGAGTCCCATTGTGGGAAAATTCAACTTCTTATCACTTCTTCGAATTGACTTATTTTTCTTTTTATCTAAGCTGCAGCGGGGATGCCGTAGCTTTGCGCTTGAGGAAGCGTAATTTACGTCACCAACCCTTCGTTCTTTACAAGAACCAATACGAGTGTAGTGGGTCGCAATCCGCTACCTCCAAGAGTAATTAGTGGGAGAAGGAGTTATGAGAGAAGGTATGCTTGTCATTACGCGTGAAATTGTACAAATTTGCACTTGTTTGATCGTTTGTTTCTGTGTAGATTTACTGTTGTGTGTCTGTTGTACTTTGACAACTTCCCAGATAGTCCAGGCGGTTATGATAGCTGGCTCTCACCCAGCAGACCCGGGTTCGGGTCCTGGTGTGGGAACATTCAACTTCTTATCACTTTTTCAGATTAAGTTTATTTTCGCTTTATTTATACCCCCTTGCATTCGATGCAAACTGTTCATGACTCCAAGATCATATTGTTTAGTTAGCATATTGCTTAGCTTAGTATATGTAAAAATGAGAATATTTTGCAGCATGTCGTCACTGTATACACTATCGAAACTACTATAGCTGCTTGAACGCTTTCAACTGAGAACAATGTCGAATGATAGAAGGAAGGCTTGTTCGTTACGCGTGAATTCGTACAAATATGCACTTTCTGATTGTTTGTTTCTGTGTAAATTTATTGTTATGTGTCTGTTGTATATATGACACCTTCCTATCTAATTGAGGCGGTTAGGATAGCTGGCTCTCACCCAGAGACCCGGGTTCGAGTTCCGGTGCGGGAACTTATAACTTCTTATCACTTTTTCGAATTGACTTCTTTTTCGAATTGACTTCTTTTTGTGTTTATTTATTCCCCCTTGCATTCGAAGCAAACTGTTCATGACTCCAAGATCATATTGTTTAGCTTAGTAAATGTGAAAATGAGGAAGTTTTGCAGCATATCGTCGCTGGATACACTATCGACACTACTACAGTGTTAATCCATGCTTGAACGCTTTTACCCAGAACAATGTCGAATGATAGAAGGAAGGCTCGTTCGTTACGCGTGAATTCGTTTAGATATGCACTGGTTTGATTGTTTGTTTCTGTGTAAATTTATTGTTATGTGTCTGTTGTATTTATGACACCTTCCTATATAATCTAGGCGGTTAGGATAGCTGGCTCTCACCCAGAGACCCGGGTTCGAGTCCCGGTGTGGGAACTTATAACTTCTTATCACTTTTTCGAATTGACTC
>NW_020187115.1:163742-179356 GCF_900000015.1 Plasmopara halstedii | reverse complement strand
CCCATGGAGTCCACCACGAGACTCGCACCAGCTACGGAGGACGACAGCTTCGACTCCAACTTTGACTACCTGGGAGCACTAGGCATGCTCATGTATATCGCGACCGGAACCAGGCCGGATTTGGCATTTGCACTCGGCCAGTGTGTAGATTCGTTGCGAACTCGACTGTGAAGCATGTGGCATCGCTCAAGCGCGTCTTACGATATTTTGTGGGCACTCAGGCGCACGGTATTATGTATAAGAAGGGATATAGGGCCCGTACGGAGCTGACCCCTAGCATATTCTGTGATTGTGATCGGGTAAGTGACCCCGAGACCAGGAAGAGCACGAACGGGTTCGTCTTAATGCTGGTGAGTGTAGCGGTGACATGGATGTCCAAGCGTCAGTCAATTGTGGCTTAATCCACGGCTGAGGCTGAGTATGTGGCTGCATGTGAAGCTGCTATGGAAGCGAAAGTGCAGTTCAATATATTGTCTGAGATAATCCCGTCTATGCACGAGCGACCGGTCATTGGTATCGACAATAGTGCGGCACACGTGATGGCTACCAGCCCGACTTATTCGCGGCGCACGCGTCCCATCGAGCTGCGTTGACACTTTGTGCGTGACCAGGTGCGGCGTGGTCTGACTAAGCTCGCGAAGTTTAAGTGAGAAGACAACCCGGCCGATGCGCTCACCAAGCCACTCGACAAGGTTCGACTAGCCAAGCTGTGTAGTATGATGGGGTTTATGAACCAGCCGCATGAGAATCGAAGCTGAGTGCTTCGAGGAAGGCATGTTGGAAAACAGATCCGGATACGAACATCCAGAAGGCTTTTGGCGGAATAAGTGGCGTACGGGGTCGCGGGGGTTTCTCTGGGCCTCGGGGGGGTCTCGGTCCAGGTGCATATTCTAGGAGCTAGGTACAGGGAGAATGCCTTGGTTCTAATACATCAGTTGCTCTTTCACCATCCACATTCCAACCGGGTTCACTTCTGTATTCCGTGTGAGTGCAGTCCGTTAATCTGTCAGCTTGCTTCGATGTAAACGCGCTTGTATGCAGGTTAGCATTCTTTACTTAGTTTGCTTTTCACTTTTGTATACATGCCTCTACGCATTTGAGAGGACCTTGCAGAAAACGGAATTGTCCAGAATTGGGAGCAGTGGATCAGTGCTCGAACGGCAACGCGGCAACGAGCGCTCGCATCTTCCAAACGCCATTTGCCAAACATGCAATTTCGTGATATTATGCCTTATAGTTCATTCATCTACATTTTCTGTCCTTTGAGCCCATTTAAACCATACTTCTTCTGCCTTTAATACTTTTATTTCTCGAAATACTTCGTTGCGATCTACTGGTGAGGAATCTCAGCACGAAGTAGCTCCTCAGTGCGACGTCCAGCGTGTGCAATTATAGCAGGCTCTTTTAGTGACAATATACAGCTTGAACCAACGAAAAACGTGCCATTCTCGGTTCCAATCCTATTCGAGCATAGGAAATGGCAGTTAGATTTAACATACTCGCCTTTTTGTAGCGAATGTATAACCGGAAAAAGACGTTGGGCCCAGTAGGAAATTGTTGAGTACGGCTCTATATCATGGTTTTCAAAGTCGTTCCAGGCACATGCGAATAGCACCAGGTCGCTCTTGTTTTCCACGACATGTGTTCCAAATTCGTACGCGGAGAAAGGAGCTTTGAAGTCGTTTGGGTTAATATCCATGCATATACCAAAGGAAATGGTCTTGCCAAGCCACGGACAGTCCCATGTGTAAAAGCTTTTACCCGCCGTTGCCCATGATTTGTCGGTCTCATACAGAAACGTCTTACGCGGGTTGCACACGAGCTCGCCGTCAGGGCTTACAACCAACATGGAGTTATATAGCAGCTCTCCTTCTTTCTCCACATACCCGCAAGTTACTATGCACTGCAGCCGTCGCGCTTGTTGCCGACACCAGTTGAAGGTTTGTCCTTTACCTGCCACCTCGGCCACTTGGGTCACATCAGCTTTGGATTTGAAAACGTAACCCGTAAACGCCATCTTCGCAACATCAACTTGTAGTCAGGATTACTTATGAATAGAGTTGTACTAATGTTACCTCTGGAAGCATTAAAATGTCAATTTTGTCTTCTCTACACAGCGATGCCACCATTTGATTCACATACTGCAATAGTAAAGCGTCAGTTTTTTTCATTTCATAGATCGTGAAGTAATTGACAAGTTCGCCCGACATCCAAATTACGCTTCACCTGTCCAAGCTGTGGATCTGCAATGCCGTGAAGTATTTCAAACCATCAGCTTTTGATTAATTGCCGCATAGCTCGACCAACACCACCAACGCACCATATTGTACTATCGCAACTTGCATTTTAACTACAGACGAATGTAATAATATTCTTGCATTAAATGGATACATTTAGTTTATCATAATTTTTTACGAAGGATAAATGTGTTATGCTAATCCTAGACTTTTCCTTGCCACTTGTCCTGCAAACCTCTTATTAGTTTGGGCATCTGCATTCTCAAAGCTGTCACTCTCTGAGGTGTTGCATAATCTCTCAGATACATCACTTCTATCTCGCCTTTATGTTGAAGACTTATGAACTCAGCTGCAATTAGAACGTATACACCACAGTCATAGCTGTTTTGCTGCTGCGGAGCGTCTTGTACTTCCTGGACTCGAGTAAAATCTTTCAATTCGTCGCTCCTTCCGGCTGCTTGCAGTATTGATTTAAAAGAATTCGCTACGCGCTGTGCCGCAGTTTTGTTATGGCCCGAACTCGAGTCAAAGTGTTGAAAATCTCCATTGCGGTAGACAAGAAGCGACCAATGGCTACTTTTTCCACCCAATGTAACATTGTCTGTAACTGGAATCAGGCAGATTCGTTTACTTTTCAAGTCAAGACCGTCTGCCAACTCCTTGTATTCGTCCTCATCCTTGCACTGGTGCAGCAAACATGACACTACTGCCGGATCCATCAGTAGCATGTCATGTGGAACCACCGTCTGAGTCAAGTACTGCAAGTAGAAGTTGATGGCATTGTCATTAAGCCACTGAGAACCTGTGAACAGCGCTACATCCGACTCGTACAGTTGTACGTCGTGGTACTTGAGCACTTGCTTTGCCATGACGTGAAAATTTATGAAATACGCAACTTACACACCTAAACAACATTATTTGCACCAATCGAATGGATGTTATAGGATCTTGTTGTCCAATTTCAGAATCATGGCGTCGTCGCTCTTCCCACAATTTGGCAACGTGTTTGCGCCGAGCTCCGCCGGCAGGGTGGGTACATTGTACATCGGGTTAAAAATCTCTTCTTCTTGTGTTTACACCTTTTTGCGTTTCAGAATGAATTGGTGTCATTTAATGCTGGCAAAATGACAGCCAAACCCACTGCTAACGGCAAGTTCGTCGTGACGCCACAGTTGGAGAAAGGAAAAGTGTGTCTTTCGCGCGGGGATGATCAACTACTACACTTTCAATGGGTGGATCGCCAGACGGGTGCAAGTCCTGAAGATTTCATCATCTTTCCAGACGATGCGCATTTTGCCAAGGTGGAAACGGGCCGCCCCGACGACCGTGTTTATATCTTGCAGTACAAGAACTCGTCCCGTCGATTTTTCTTTTGGATGCAGGTTCGTTAATTCTTTGTTTCCAGCCTCGTGAGCAAACCTGATTTTTCATGTATTTTCTTGTTCCGATTCCTATCGTAGAACAAGGACGCGTCGCGTGATCAAGAGCTTGTTAAGAAGGTGAACGACTGCATGAATAATGCTCAGGCAGCTACCAGCAATGAAGGTGGCCGCGGATCTGGTAACAACGTGCAACTGGACCACAACGCCATTATGCAAATGCTGGGTGCCATGGGAGCTGGTGATGGCCGTGCTGGCGTCGGGGGCAGTGGCCAAGCTGTGCAAATGTCCGAATTGCAGAACATTTTGCAAAACATGGGGCTACCTGCAGGTGCTCAGTCAGTAGCCTCGTCACCCGCAACATCCGCTGTTTCATCGTCCCAAGCGTCACAGAACGGAGGTGGCAGCTCGGCAGCTGCAACCACTGCGTCGACGCAGCATGAACATGATGTCGCAAGCATGGAAGTAGATGAAATGGATGAAGACGAGTTACTGCGTCTAGCAATCGAGGAAAGTATGCGCGATGGAGGCAGTACGAACGCCAGTGGAGGCAACGCTGGAGCAGGTGATTCGGAGAGTGATAACAGACCGGCGGACCGTGACGGAAATCGTGGCAACGGCAGCAGCGGCGGCAATATGGACACGTCATCTTGAAGTTTTGAAAAGAGAGCAAAACCAGAGACTTGAACCTGTGTGGGTAGGTAGCATGTAATTTACCTACAAAAGTACTATATTCTCTTTATTTAGCGTGCCACTGCTTCCTATCCACGTGAGTAGCGCAATCTTTCCTCTTTCCAAACAAAACTGTAATTCTAGATGTCTCATATGGTTTTGCACTGTAGGTTTTCTGATCACGGTCGTGTCGAGTCTGTATGATTAACAGTTTAAGCATTTTATTGATTTTATTCCTTCCAGATCCTGCAAATTCGTCCGCTACACACTCGACATCTTCCACACCTGCGCCTTATGCTGCTACTGCGGCACCCACATCAACGAATCATGGAGCGGGAACTCTTACGACTGCTGATCTCCAGCGAGCTATGTCTTCTTTCCAGCAATTTGCGGTTGGGTGTTCATGGCTTTGTGAAGTTTTGAATTCTAAAAAAATGGCTGGTGTTTGCTCCTTTTAGCAACGAAAAGTGGTGTCAATGACTAAGCTTCTCAGTGCTGACAATTTAAGCATGGTTCTAGATGATGCAGATTGCGTTCGAGCACTTCTTCCGCACTTGCCTGAAGGCTCTCAGACTCCTGATGAGCTTCGTGCTACAGTATGCCGACGAAATATTTCATCAATTTTTCAACACGATATTAACTCGTAACATTGAACAATTTTTGCGCTTATAGCTGCGATCACCCCAGTTTCGTCAAAGCATTGGATCCCTTGCTAGTGCTTTGCAGACAGGCAGCTTCAACACTGTTATGGCTAGTTTTGGATTGAATTGTTCAGCAGGTGCTGACAAGCTCGCAGCAGGCGACGGTTGGTTCCAATAAGAACATACGTTACCAAATGAACTGATTGTTTCTTAAATACGATACATGTCTATCTATCAGGTGTTGGTGTTCTCTTGGCTGCGATCCAAGCGTGGGCAGATCTACGAGATGCCTCCATCAAAACACCCGTTGACCGAAGCAATACTAGTGAACAGAGATGATTCACCGTAATAGCCCAAACAGTAAACCGTCTCGGTCAACCACCAAATATTACATTTACAATATACACTTTGGATAAGGGTGTCCTTGAAATTTAAAGTCTTCACCCGTACGGGCTTTGAGTTCTATAGCAAGTTTTTCCGTTTGCAATGTTACAACACCAAAAAACTCCTGAATCTGCATTCCAAACGGGGTCAGTTGGTAGACACGATTTTTAACAGGTAAGATGATATTCTTACCCAGACAGCGAAGTTAGACGAAGTTTTGAAATCAACATAAGACATTGCAGTTTCGTGATGTGTAGCATTCGAATTCATTCCAGACGTGCATGACGGCCACGGTAGCGCGGAAACCAGCGCAATTTCAGCTTGTGAAAGCCATTCGCTCGGCCGCAACTCGCCACACTCTTCGTATTTCAGCAATGCAAGCTTCATACGTTGACGAATATCAAACATTGAAACGACGCGCTCCCAGAGTTCCAGCGCCGATATGAAGGCGTCAGCATCTTGCAGCGTTGATAGCCGCTCCAGCATACTCAATTTATCGGAAAAAGGAAGCTGCACCAATCGCCAGATACTTTCTATTCGAGCCTGGAAAGTTAAAGCTTGACTTGTCGAAACGTTCCTCACAGAGATATTGCGACTTGCTTGACGTGATAAAGTCGGTGACTTGTTGCTCTTGACTTTAGATTTGATAAACTTGCCGATGTTTCGTTCCCTAAGCGACAACCTAACTGTACCGCGAGCTGAAATGTCACTGTCACAACTTTCGACGCCTTTCAAATTATTTTCACCGTCAATCAACCCATTATCCTCTTCCTCTTCTAATCGAGAGTCACCTTGGTCGCATGCTTCTTCATTATTACAAGTTTTTTTCGTCTTCCTTAAAATGATGTCAACTACATTATCCGGGACTGCGGCTGGCGGTTGACGCCAGACCCATGTCTCTTTCGCATCTCGTCTATTAGCAATTCGAGCTTCTGAGTGGCGGCCAATGCTTTTAAAATGTCGATGTAAGGATGGGGCACCAATAAGTGACCTCCTTCGTTGCCCATGCATGATATTTTCCGACATTACTTTGTGCTTTGGCGTCGTAAGACGTACGCGGGGTCCACAATGCACTTGCGTTTGTGAATTAATTGTGCCTTCATCAAAAGGAACACGTGATACTACTGCTGACGCAGATCTGCAAAGGGTGATATTGCAATCTGCAGCTTCTGGCGAAAAGGTACGATTTTTATCCGACGAAGCAAGCGCACAATTCAAAACAGGTGCTGTCGAACTGCTTGAAGCCAGTAGATTGGTCGGTGATTCCAGTGGAAACGTCAGATGACGCGCTCGAACTGAAGGATCTTTAAATCGTACCGCTGCTGCGCGTGTTCGACTTTTGATAGCAAGCAAGCGCTTTCGGATATGATTCTGAAGATCTGCATACTCTTCTCCATTTCGTTTTTGTTTGTTGTCACTATCTTCACCAAATTCAAACAAAGCACCGCCAGCCTCACCCACGCCAACAGAATCAGCATTCTTTCTCCATTTAGCTTGCTGGCTATGGAGACGTTGTCGAAAATTTGTAGATATGCCCACACTAGGGCTATTGGAGCGAAAATGGTCAAATATATCTGAACGCTGACGTTCACTGCAATGACGAGTAAATTCTATTGCCCGCGTGCCAACCGCTCGAATATTTAAAGAGCGCCGGGCCCACTCATCTGCTGAATTTACTACTCGGAAAAAGTCCATAGCAGCTTCGGCACTATTTTCGTTCCAAGCATCAGATCCTTTGTGCGATTTTATCTCTCCGGCCGCCAAGATATGTTGTACATGTACCACATGCGAGTTCCAGTCATTGGAGTTCGTGATGATAGAAGGGATATTTCCCTTTTGTGTCATAAAGTGAGAAGCAGATGCTGCTGATGCAAGTCCATTACAGCGCATGAGCGTTTGCGTCACGGTCGATATCTGATCATCATCGATACTTGCTTTTTTAGGCTGACGAAAATGCGACAAAGACGACGTTAAATTACTTTTGCAAGTATCTTTCGCAGAGAGCTTATAGACACGAGTTGGCTTCCGTTTCTTTAAATCTGTGGCTGACGTCGCAGCAAGATTTCCTAGCTGAAGCTGACTGGCAGTCTGCGAGGTATCTGCTTGAACCATCGGCCTGATTGTCATCGCTGATGCTGGTAAGTTAAGCGCCTCGCGCATGGCTTCGTCTCGAAGTTTATCAAGTCTGAAGTGGCGCTGTAAATCTACGAGGCAAAGCGTTTGAGCACGCTGAATGTTGGCTGATGGATCAAAAATTCCGTTCGCATCCAATGTCATCGTGGTTCTGGCAAATTTTGCCTCGACTTCACTGGCTATCTGTCGAAGTTTTGTATACATGACTGACATCAGCCGTTCGCGTTCTTCCACCGACAAGCTTTGCAGGCTTTGATCAGTTGGCTTCCCTAAAGCTGTAACTATAATTCCTTTTGCATTCGCACGAGCTTCAAAGTCTCGCATTTTGTGACTGAGAATGACGTCAGGTAAGTGCATTTTAACTTTTGCTCCAGCGTTCGCATTTAAAAAACGTGTCGCTTGTGATCTCTCATCAAGATTCGCGCTTACGTTGGTCACTGCTGCTGTAGCAGTCCCTAAAATAGCCCGGTCGTGAATATCGTCAGCAAAACTCACAACGCCATCTTTGGCGGCGTTAGCTCGACGTTGAGCACGTATGATTCGATCTCTTAACCTAGAAGGTAGATGAATTGGCTCCAGCGATTGCGAAGCACGCGTGTCAATCGGAAGAAGCTTAGATTGGATTGCTGTTGATCGATTGTAACACATGCGATTTCCACAAGACGAAAATAGGCGGTTTTCTGAAATTAGTAATGAACAACGATGAAGCGCGCCCACTTAACGATCACTCTATTTTCTTCTAAGTACTGCAAGTCTCTCCTCTCGTTTTTCATATCAGCGTACATCATTTCCATATCATAATTGTGCTGCGTTAATCTATTGACGTAAAAAAATGGATCTTGGGATAAAAATGAGATGAAATTCAAGGATATAGCTCAATCATGATCGTTGCAGCGAAAGTGATGGGACTTCGAGAGAAGTTGCGTGGTCACGTAATGGAAGTTACCACTCACTGAAACTTCATGAGTGCCCAATACCAGAAACATGCTGATGAGGTGGCACGGACAAATAAATGCCGTTGTTTAGCACAAGCTTCTCGTTGTGATTGTGAGCATGGTGACAACTATGAATATGATCGAGATCATAGCTGTGGTCATAATTGTGGCCATGGTCAGCGCTGCATCCAGTCATCATCAGTCCTTCATGACCTATTGTACTAATCAACTTAGGTTTTGAAATCTGAACAGAAAGAAACTCGTCGAGACGTGCATGACGCCGAAAGATGTATTGCGTCTGTAGTAATATTTGCTGTTCATCTGCCGAGACAGCAACCTCAAGATGCAACGTCGCAACATGCATATTTCCTGCGTGATGCCAGATATTCCACTGTGCAATTCGCTCTACCCCAGGAATCGATGACTGGACTTCCTGTAAAGCTGCATTTACGCTACCTTGTATCTCACGTGGAGCTCCTTGCAGCAACTGTCGAGCCGTATCACGAATTAATGGAAGCGTACTGGTCAAAATGAGCAGTGAGATGAGTGCAGAAGATGCTGAGTCAGCAACGTGCCACTCATACAAATGAATAAGGATTGACGAGATGATGACACCCACACTGCCCAGCGTATCTGCCAATATGTGGAGGTAGACGCCATACATATTGGAGTTTTTGCGAGTCTGACAATCATCGAAGGCAATTTCACCGTGAGCTTGATGATGACTAACACCATGACTATGTCCATGTCCACTGCCATAGCTCTTATTATTGCTTTCATGGCTGTGGCTATGGCCATGTACATGTTCATGAAAAAAAAAGAGCCCGACAAGATTTACTAGCAATCCAGCGGTTGAAGTTAGGAGCAAATGATCCGTTGTGACCTCTGGTGGATTCGTAAAGCGCGATGCCGCTTCAGTGATGAGATGGAACGACACCACGAGCAGCAGCAACGAGTTTAAAAAACCTGAAAGAACCTCTACGCGTCCGTATCCGTACGTAAACGTTGGATCAGGTGGCAATTGTCCGATATACGAGGCCACTAGACCAATTACAAGGGCACCGTTATCAAAGAGCATGTGCCCGGCATCACCCATCAGTCCCAATGAGTTCGTATACAAACCAACTCCAAACTCTATAAACATGAAGGCGACATTGATCGACAAAAAAATGAGCATCTGACGCGAGGCACGTTTTGCCCAAAGCACGGCGAGCACTTGCGATGCACTCAAAATCAGTCCGCCATTCTCAGACCTACATGCGGAGCTTCTTCGGTATGTATCAAGATCCCCTTCTTGTCGAGACAAAGTGCCAAGACGTTGCCAGGTTCGCAACATAACATAAACGATCAAGGAACAAGATACAGCAAGTAACGAGGCGCGGAGCCAGCCGAAGTTCAAAAATGCGATGACAATAGCCAGCAATATACCCGTTATTGTAAACATTAGCTGTGCCTTCTCTTGATCCCGTGTTGACAGCAACGCAAATTGCCTTCTAAGTGAAGTTGAGGCAAAGTGACTTACAGCGGCAGCTACTAAGTAAATTGTCCATGTGGACGAGCTCATGACGCCTTCGTCAGCGCTCGCTCGATCGTTGGCAGTATATCGGGCATAGTTCAAATCAGCAGGCGTCACGAACGCCAGCAGAGCAGCGAGTATCGTGGCTCCAGCAATGGAAACTAGCGACACGTCACCGTCTGCTTGAAGCATCAATGAATGAGCGGCCAAATGTAGTCCTACTGATGCTCCAATCAGGAGTATCGTATGCAAGAAAGCCCCATATTTGTCTGCATTGACCCCTGCTACCAGCACATATCCTAGCAGCAGAAGTAACGAGCTATTTCTGTCTCCAACGCCATACCATCGCTTGATGTGTAGCAATAGCACATCCGCATGTTGCAATAGAAATGCGAAGAGCAATCCAAAGTGGCAAAGAGCTTGGACTGCCACATAAAGACTTGCTAGTCGGTGCGCGGCGCTTAAAGTCAGACGCTGTGAATCAAATTTAAAGCTTTTCGAGCCGCGATAAATGACAGCGTGTATCATGAGCTGCAAAAGCAAGAGCTGGGCTAACACCGAAAATGTACGCGTCGTGTACAGGAGCAGAGACTGAAGCAGACCTAGTCGCAGTAGCGAGCAGGCAGCCCCAGCGACTAAAGCCACGGGACTGTTGTGAAAGCCGCTGCCATCGGCTATTAAGTCCATTGTGACGCGTGGATTCGTAGTGCGTGGTCAGTACTCAAACAGAGGCTATTTTAGCCAAACAAAAAGATCATCAAAGTTATTTGTTTCAACCTAATCATGCATCGGTTGTAATGGATCTCTCGAGATAATTAGTTGCCCAACAAGCTGCCGCGCTCTGGTATTATCCTATAGTCATGTAGCTTTCATTCCTTGTGGGTCCATCTCAATTAACTTAATGTCGCTTTTTCCTCCTCCTTACCACCAATCGTAGCTTCCTCTACAATTAAACCGCGACGACTGGGTTCTTCTGACGTATCTGTAGTAAGTGGTTGCTGAAGCACCACTATCGTAAATTTAAGGTGCTGGGCGATGATCATCTCGTGCATCTTAGTGCGCAGTCGTAGCCACTCGATTTCGTTTTCGTTTGAATCAGGGAAGAGTTTGTGGATGTGTTTTTTAGAGCGACCGTATAGACTGAGGACATGGTATGCATGCATTGTTGCCTCTTTGTACGCAAGGTTCTCGTACTTGACTACAATACCATCATTGTTCATAAGAATATACGATGAGAATCCAGGCTTGCTCTTTAGTTGTTTTATCACTTCTTCAACCTCGTTTAGAGCCGCCGCCATATCTTCGCTTTTAATATTGCCCTCTGCCTTGAACCGACGCCTAAAACTACCAGTTTGTATACATAAAGACATGGCGCAGAGCTCCGGCTCGTATTATAATGACTATATGCGCAGCAATGCCATGCTCAAGCATTGCGGCGAACAAAATGCAAAAAAACTATTGACGGATCGCAATGCATATATCTCGTTTCTTGAGGTGCAACTAGAGCGAGTGTCGGCTGCGTGTTTGACCTCGCAAACATTCGAAAAACGCCTTGCAGAGATCGAGAGTGCCCACAGTGCTACCGACCAGAAGGTCGGATTGCTCTCCAAGGTATTTGAACATAACCAGAATTATGTCGGGCAGATATCGCAGCAGACACGAAGTGAGATTGCAGGATACACAGCCAAATTCGACTGCTCGATTAATAAACTTTCGGCCGAGTTAGAGCGGCAGTTTCCGCGGGTTGACACACTGGACGAACAATTTCGGCAATGCCAAAAGTATTTGCTGCGCTTGGTAGAAACGAACGATTTATCTCTGAATGATGTCAAAGAGCAAACCCAGCAAGAGGTTGAGAAGTTGAAAGCGCAAGTAGTTGCTTTCGGTGCTCGAATCGAAGAAATTCACTCAAGTTGTATAACGAGACAGCGAAAAGTCGAGGAAGTGACAGACGCGGCATTCCATAAGCTTGACAAGGTGCGTTGCATATCTATCGTCTTCTGACATCAGGATGACAACAAATAATGATGCCGCTCTGGTGCTGTAGGAGCTGGAAACAATCCACTCATATGTGTCAGAAAATAGTTTCGAGCTGGAGAGAAAAGTGATCCAACTGGTAAATGCCAGGGCTTTAGTTTTGCAATCGAGAAATGTATCGATAAACTGTTGATTTTTTATGCATCAATCTGGTGAATAAGGCGAATGCATTCTTACGGGTCGAAGCATCAGAGACCGCAGACTTTTACAAAACACAAACTGTTGAGTTTCAGCGGCAACTTGACCAGCTACAAAACAAACTGGAGCACGGACACATTAAGATGAAGAACGTGCTAAATAAGTGTCTCGACAGTCAGCACCTTCTAAGTGACACCATGGTAGCACTCCGATCCGAGGTTGATGACATCAAGAATGGTGATGCTGCTGCTTTCCCCGTGGGCACCACAACAATGCCAATTTCGGTCGAAGACTTACTCAATCGACAAAGCAAACTGAAGTGTGCGTTGAAGGTGCTACAAGTTTGTGCTCTTGAAGCTCAGCAGACGTGCGAAGACCGCAGTAAGAAACTCAGTGATAGAATGGCAGCTGCTGAAGATTTGTTTGATATTCGAGCAGACGATTTGGTTTGGACAATTCTACAAATTTACCCCACATAACATCCTGCATAATATTTGCATTTTCTAGAGGAACAATATGCTTGCTGCCCTTAACACTATCGGAGACAGGCTTAACCAAGATGCATGCAAGACGGCAAGGACCACGGAAAGTATTTTTCTATTTTTGTTGACTAGCAGCACTAATAGCGTATCAAGCAGCTCCAAACAGCACAGAAGGAAGTTGGTTTCGAGATCGGAACGAAATCCTTAGATACTATCGGGAGGCGTTTGGGTGCATTGGAAAAAAGTGTTTCGACACTCAAGGTCTGAATTTTGGTATCGCGTAAAGTAAATGCATTTAAAGTTTTTGCATTTATATTGCCATAGCAATGTCCAGCATTCTTGGACGCTTTGGGTCAAGCAAGAGTCATTCAAGATCAGCTTTCGCATGAATATGTAGATAGCGTCGGTGAATCGCAAACTGATAATTGCCCTCGCGGACAGGAAGAGCTTCAACAGGCATACGACTTTTACATTTATCTATCTGCGAAAAACTCATAACTCACATGCATGCTCACATGGTGTGGCGCAGCGACTAATTGGATGCAGTGGCGAAAAACAGTACCAATCAAAACGATTGCACCAGCAAGATCAGCCTAGTAAAGAGCAGCGACCTATGATTGCTGAGGGTACATCATCACATTTGTCCATTGCATCTCCCAATTTCCCATCTGGTATTGCAATTGAGGAAGCTTCACGAAGAGGTCACTCCTTGAAGCAAAAGGTGATAGATTTTTTAAGATTATATTCACGAAACATTTTCAGATGTCTACTTATGATCACTAGAGAATCGGTAAACGAAGTTTAAAGATGGCACAAGCAGCTTCGGCATCGAATCTTATTCAGCAAGCAAGACATCAGCGTGATCATCGATAAATCATCGTCTCGATCAAAATTGGCATTTTGCAATACTTTGCTAGTTCTGCATATAATCACTATTGTTTTAAATGTTGACATATAGTATGACGAGTTAAAGGTGTCACACGCATCCTTCGTGCAGTGTCGATGTGAAAGCATCACAAACTCAAATCGACCTTCTATCTTATCGATATTAAGCATACGTGGGTCAGTGTTCTAATCGAGATTTTGCCCCATTTCGATATGTTTGAGTGTATAGCTTGGGTGTATACAGTGCATGCATTCTATAAATCTCTGGCCTCCTGGCCCCAAGTGGCGATGGAAAGTGTGAATATTGGATATCGAAGTCTGTCTTTAACAATCGTGATAAATTTTTCTGCAGTTAACATCCCGATGAAGGATAATAGCATTTCACGTGATATCCAAAATCGACAAAAAAATAGCCGTCTGTTGGATAAAAGTAATTCTATTTATCACTCATATAAATTTTCCTAATGACATAGAGACTTATCCTACCTTGTCGATCAATTTGTTTACACTGCAACATATCCGCGCTAAAAGCCAAAAAATCTGTCATTGCTTCGTCATCCCCTCTAGCTTCATGTGCTAGATAGGTCGTCGTCTTACAATTGCTGAACTTACAAATACTGTTCGCAAGGTTCCTCCAGCTCTCTCGGCCATAGATGGGGTTTATGCAATCTGACACAAGGATGTAGTCGAAACAGTTGTGAGGCAGCGCCTGTTCAGAACCCCAGATATATTCAGCTACATGTAGACGCTCTCGCTCGTTCTCAGACTTTACATTAGCCTGAATGTTGCGCTTCAGTAGCTCTAGCGCTTGCGCCTGATCCGTAAGCAAAACATTAGCCCCCAGCGAAGCCGCCACGAGGCCAACAAGGCCACATCCACTGCCCAGCTCCAGTACCGATTTTCCGGCGCAGACATTAAAATTGGCAACTAACGTTGACGCAAAGACAGTAAGGCGCTCTGCCAGGAACCGACTAGCTTCCCAAACGCGCGAGGACGTCCACGCATCCTCAAAAATCGGAGCTAGCTCAGCACTGCATAATGTTTCTGAGATTGAATAGGTTCGTCCGCCGATTGTCACCTGCTGAATCATGACACCAGTATTTTACTCTCAAAAGAGTGCAGATGTGGTATTTATAATGTGCGCTTAAAAAGGTCATTTAAAAAATTGGACTACTCCAAACCAAGATTGATAGCACATTTTATTAAAGATAAATCTATCAAATGCGCTGTGTGTGCGCCACATTTGATAGATTCATACTATAGACTTGGATGAAGGTATCCCCTCCGATCTTACTATATACAGAGGCCCATCAAGCATGTTTGTTCACCTGTAAGATGACACATCCTCACAGACTATCATCTCAGTCGACCGATTGACCTAGTGCAACAAGGTTGCCCTATTACCTTGCACAGAGGAAGCTTTGACTGGTTAAGTCCACGTCAACAAAGCAAACCAGATTCAGCAAATAATGATGTACTTAATATTAGATATCACTCCTATAGAAGTCTTATCATCTATTATAATAAAGCCCAGATTAATGCATTGTGTGACACATCCTATCCTATTTAAAGCTCGACCAATTTGTAGACATTGTGCTTGACCGGTATTCAGTCACAGTAGCGGGGCTGCCGTAGGTTAGCGCTTTGAGGAGGCGTAAGTTAGGTCACCGACCTCTCGTTCTATACTCAGAACAAGTACAAGTTTAGCGGATCGCAATCCGCTTTCTCCAAGAGTAATTATAGCCTTAACCCAGGGCTAATTAACTCTTCAGTTTGCACCAAAAACTGACTTTATTTATTTCTATCTGCGGCAAAGCCTCCTAATTTTAATTGTATAGATTTTCTCAGAAATATAAAGTAAAATATAAATAACTACTGGCTACCCAGCCACGTACCGTATTCTTATTTGGGTGTGGTCACACCATGCCCATCTCGTGTGACACACACCCCTGTTCCAGGGTACGTCTAACCCCGTCACACCCTCCCCTATTAAGATTGAGAACGTTTGCAGTTCCAATCGATTATTGCCTCAACGAGGCTTGCGTGTCCGCTAGACACTGCAACTTGGTTTGTTGGAACAAACCGACTTTCTTGCTCAATGAGCCCTGTGTCAACGACACTGAAATCACCAAGCCTCGCTGGTTCTGCCCGTGCACACGGGCAGAGCCCAACTTT
>NW_020187115.1:163634-163732 GCF_900000015.1 Plasmopara halstedii | reverse complement strand
TCGGTGGCTTGGGTGTCCACACAGCACGGAGAAGTGCAGATCGCGGGATATTCGGAAGAAAGCACGTCTTCACGCCACTTGTGCAACCCAAGTGGGGA
>NW_020187115.1:161943-162049 GCF_900000015.1 Plasmopara halstedii | reverse complement strand
GCGGGAACTTCCAGTAACCTCGACCGTGTAGCTGCTTGCTTGACCGGAAGCTCACGCACTGAGCGAGGTGGTCGCCAGCGTGCTTCGGTAGGAAGTACTTCGAGTT
>NW_020187115.1:132987-159112 GCF_900000015.1 Plasmopara halstedii | reverse complement strand
AGGGGGCTGGTCGGCGGGGGATGGGGAGGCAGAAGCGGAAGCAGCTGGATATTTCATCCTCAGAAAAGGGGAGTCAAAACAACTGGAGCGGATGGCTGGGGGTTGGGGAGTACTTCTGGAGATTTGATTTGCGTAGTAGCTGGCAAATTGAGAAGTGCTCCTTTGGCTCAGTTGGTAGAGCGTCAGTCTCATAATCTGAAGATAGCCAGTTCGATCCTGGCAGGGAGCACTAAGACCGTTGCTGTGACTCTGCCGCACTGAGGCAACCTATATGCTTTTTGAACAAGTTTTCTATCGTGCGCAACGATGCTGGCGTATGGATATATTATATGACCCGATGTATCATCCATCATCATTGTTCCTTTTTTGTCCGTAGAGATGTCTTGTGTCTCTATTCATGTGTGGCTGGACGCCTAAAGAAAGCGGTCATATGGAGGGATACCAAATTTTTTTCACCAACACCTATTTCAGCAGCTCTATGCCAGCGGTTTCCGCATTTTCTTCTTAAGTCACCAATGTGATATCTCACGGGACCAAAATATTCATCTTAACAAAGGATCATTTATGACGGATGGTGTGCTTAGACCTTCTCCATCGCTAGTCGTCCACTTTGATAACTACAATGCCTTCCAATGTACTGAAAATGTTCTCTCATAGGTTCTTTATCTGGCTCAAGTAGATGTCGGACATGCTGATATAAAGATATATGACCCCCGCTTTAATACAGAGTAAAACCAGTTGATCGGTACTCGCATGTGTTCGATCTGTAAATTGTAGATCGAGCCGTCGTCGTTGGGTCGAATTGTTTTAACTGTGCACATAGCGCTACTACGCTTCTACCTCAAGTGGATAAATCGTTAAGATCGTTCGTATCCATTTGTCCTTGAATAACAGTTTAATCTCTTGCGAAGCGAAGTCACCCAGCGCATTGCAAAGTGAGTCTGGGTTGGAACTTGCAATCAAAATTGAATTGTAGCCCTACTGAAACGCTTTCCACCCACACGCGAACGGTCGTATCTTATAACTTCCCACATACAGCTTCGGACCTAGCGCCACCAGCTGCTTTTTAGGTCCCGTTGCGCAATTGCACCGAGTCCACCATAGAACAATTGAGCTTAAAATTTTTAAATGAGAATTTGTAAGAATGGCAGATAGTTACACCAACGCTTCAATGCGCCATCTACAAATCAAGCCAATCGCTAATCCGTTCCTATTAAGGATTGAAGTCAACCTTTTTCTACGTCAGCGCTTGTTGTGACGCTCAACTTGCCTTGAAAGTTTGAGCCACATTAGAAAATTTACATAACAATCAAATAATGAGGCAAATCTTAGGACTAAGTAGCTTTTTGATCAACTTTTTTGAAACAATTCTATGTTATCTAATGTGCTTACTCGTCCAACACGCCTTGACTCGCATTTCCTCCGTGATACCTCAACTTAAATCTCGTCGCCAACTTTTAAGGTTGCTTTCGCGCAGATTTTTCAGCTCGCTTGACGGATTTCGATGCCAGAACTGTGGCCAGTCATTCATTAAATGGCAGGGCCAGTGCTCGGCTTGTTCGCAATGGGGCTCTGTGGCGCCTCTTAAATCATCAGAACCGCTGTTTCGACAGTCGAACGCTGCATCTTTCAAGAAAAAGGTTATGCCGAAAATAGCGGCTGCGTGGTATGAAATGGGCGAGGAGAGGCTTGACAATACCAACTACGCTCAACGCATGAACGAGGTCGAAATGGACACTTTTATAGAGCGAATCGAACTGCCAGAGCGCGAATTGGTAAGGTTGAGTCACAATTAGCGTACTTTGACATGAACAACAGCTACTTACAATCTACCATAAAACAGAATTGGGTATTAGGAGGTGGAGTGGTGGCCGGCTCACTAACGCTCATGGCAGGAAATCCTGGTGTCGGCAAAAGCACAGTGCGATCAATGTAAAGCATTTCATTAAGGCAATATTCTGCTAACGAAAATATTGCCGTTTATTTTACGTTTTAAAAGCTTGCGCTACAGATGGCAAATATGCTTGCAAATCATTCGGCAATGCAAGAGCGAGGAGTCGTGTATGTTTCGGGTGAAGAAAGTGCTCTACAGGTTCGAATGCGTGCAGATCGACTCGGATCCCTGAGTAAAAGTCTGTTCGTGGCTAGTGAGACCAATTTGGACTCGGTATTTCAATTGCTTGAAGAAGGAAGTCGACGCGACGCAAGCAGTAATGAGTATACGGGATTTGGCGCTGTGGTGGTAGATTCGATTCAGACCATGTACGCGGATGATATTCCTTCTCCTGCAGGTACTGTCAATCAAGTAAAAGAGTGCACTCTTCGCTTGCTTCGGCTGGCAAAGTCACGTGGCGTGCCTGTCATTTTGATTGGCCATGTGACCAAGAGTGGTGATATCGCTGGCCCAAAAGTTCTTGAGCACATTGTAGATACCGTCATAAATCTAGAGGGGGATCCACAAAGTGCTCGTCGGTTCCTTCGCTGCCAGAAAAACCGTTTTGGTAACACTAGTGAGGTTGGAGTCTTCAATATGACTGGTGCGGGCCTTCAACCATTGCCGAATCCTCTCACGGCTTTCGTCTCGTCACTTAGTGCAGACGATGGAAGTGAATGTGACGAAGATGAAAACAGAGAACCCGAGAGTGAGACTCTAGACGGGTGTTGTGTTACCATTGCTATGGAAGGTAATCGCCCGATTCCCGTTGAAATTCAAGCTCTAGCGAACTCGACGCGATACGACATGGATACTGGGTGGGGTGGCGGTCAGTCATTTTCAAAAGTACGTGGTGTTGGTGTGGCGTTCGACAAGCTGTTGCTGTTGCTCGCCGTGTTAGAAAAGCGCGCCAGAGTATCTTGTCGCAATCAAAGTGTCTTTGTAAATATTGCGGAGGGCTACACCATCCAGGAACCAGCGGCTGATCTTGCACTGGCTGTGGCGCTGGCAAGCTCGGTCTTAAAGCGTCCTGTCTTAAAACGAACCGCATTTTTGGGTGAAGTCTCGCTGTCAGGTCACGTACGTCCCGTTAAAATGCTCGAATCGCGACTCTCGGCAGCGCAGAAAATTGGATTAGAAGTATGCGTGATTCCCAAAGAGAACGATCAAGCAACCCGTCGCGCTTTGAAAAAAATTTTTACAAACACATTAACTGTGATCGAGGTAACAACCCTGTCACAAGCCTTGAAGATCGCGGTTCGTTCTCCGACGATCACGTCCATTCATTCCCGCCTGCCTCGATGGAACAACCATGAAGAAGAAAGATAGCAGACTCTACAGATCATTGGCTAAACACGATATGCAACAAATTTTGTATTTAATTCTCACACGCGCGGCCTCAAAATGGTATTGGTCTTCTAGTCTTGGCTTCATCCTCTTTCCTCAGATGCTAATACGTCTGGACTACCAGTGCTTTATCACTTTCGCTTCATATTACTGCCACGTTTATTTTTGCCGTTGACTAAAGCATCCAGCGGTAGATCCAGCTTATCTTCCAGCGAGACAAATCGGCTCACCGCTCGCTTTTGCAGATTATTAGCAACCATCTTACTAGCCTGTAGCTTCGTATACGGCAATTTCCCCGTTTTCTTCTTGATTAAGCCAATTTTGGGTCCAAGTACGCGACCTGTCTTAAGCACTGTTCCAAACCCACTGGCAGTAACTTTGGCGTGTGGTCGATGCGTCGCATACACCTTCTTCTGTTGTTTGTGTGCTGCATCCGATTCTATCTTGACGCTAACTACAACGCATTACAGATGCATATTAGTGAGCATTAGCTTTTGATTAATGCAGAATCTGCAAAAAAGGCTTTGTTGAAGGACGCACGCGTCTGCAACGTTTCGATTTGCTGAGCCGTAAGTTGATCGCCTGCGCGTAATTTTCGCTGATAAAACTTTCGAATCGCCTCCTCCTTGTTTGACACAATCTTTCCGCCTTGCCATGCAACGCGTTGTCTGCCACTGCTGCTTTGACTAGGCGGCGCCGTGCTTTCTTTAACGTGCGATAAGACGGCCACGCGCCGCATTTACTGTTGTTTTCCTTAAGTCAGACCATTTTTGTAATTGCGTCCCCTCTATTTACGCTTAACACTTTCAAAATGTTGCAAATGTCGCCGTCTGGTGCCGCAGCGAATCAACCGGAAATTGAGGACCTGATCAATTATAAAACGTATGATGCAGATACTAGCAATGCAACATTCTTGATGGCTCAACACGACGCTTCTAAGCACAATTTTCTGCCGCAAGAGTTGCTGGTCATTCGAACTGAGCTGCTCACATGGTATGACACACATCGCCGAAAACTTCCGTGGCGAGGAGACCTGCCACCATACCTGACAACTGCGACGCACACAAGTTTGAAAAAGGAAGAGCAGGCTACACTCGTGCAAAAAAAAATCGATGCATTTCTGAAGAAGGAAGTAACTCATGTGAGTATGGGGAAGGAAGACGTGACTGATAGCAGGATAGAGCTGAAAAGGGTCTCACCATACGAGACCTGGGTTTCAGAGGTTATGCTTCAGCAGACACGAGTGGACACTGTGGTGCAGTATTTCTTGCGCTGGATTGACAAATTTCCGACAATTGCGGCTCTGGCCTTTGCAAGCGAGGAGGTACGTGGCAATCATGCCGTTTATTGCTGGAATATATCTTGATAAATAGAAATCAAATAATATGGTAGGACGTGAATGCATTGTGGGCCGGACTTGGATATTATCGTCGTGCAAGAATGCTGCACGCGGGAGCTAAGTTTGTGGTGGAGAAGTATGGTGGCGAACTGCCGTCCACAGTTGAAAAATTGCGGGAAATTCCAGGCATTGGACCATATACTGCAGGTTCACAGCCACAAGCTTCAACTATAGTCGTTTGTGGCTAGCTTAATTCTGTGGGTTTTGTCGGTAGGAGCGATTGCATCTATTGCCTTCGGAAACCGCGAGCCTTTAGTCGACGGCAATGTAATTCGCATCTTGGCTCGAATGCGAGCTGTAGGAGCTGATCCAAAGAATAGACATTTAATTGACTTTTCGTGGAAGGCAGCAAAACAACTTGTAAGTGAGTGCGATAGCCCCGGTTCTCTGAATCAGGCCTTGATGGAACTTGGAGCCACAATGTGCACAATTCAGGTAAGTTTTGATCTGTATTTGCAAACATTTTCTTTATTTAAAGAGTTATATATGCTCCAGAATCCGCAATGTTCGAGTTGCCCTGTCAAGTCAATCTGCTTGGCTTACGCAGAGACAAATTCGGACAAACGAAAAGTACAAGATTTTCCGAACGACTCGATTGCTACGTCATCAGATATCTGCGCTATCTGCGACTACACGCGTGTTACAGAGTGGGATAAGACTCACGCTGAGGTGCAATATGACAACTCGTATACTTAAAGAAACCTGACTGTTGTGTATATCTACAGGTAACTAAATATCCACTAAAAGCAAAGAAGAACGAGTCAAGAAATGAAGTCATTGCCGTTGCTGTAGTGTCTGCGCCACTTGATTTGCCACGTGATGAAACACTTACAGGTAGAAAGCGCAAGGTTACGACGAGTGCTGAAGTCAGCTCAGCTCCATCCAGTTGGAGATATCTGATGTCTAAGCGCCCAGAAGGTGGCCTTTTGGGAGGGCAATGGGAATTTCTTCACAATAAAGTGCGTTGCAATTATATGTGTGGTGAACAAAAATGCGCGATGTAACTTTTGGTGACTACAGGTGGGCGATGGGGACAAAATTCCGTCATTTAGCAAGCGGAAAGCGTTTATGGACGCTCGGCTCAATGAAACGTTTGGCAAAATCGCTCTAACCACATCTGCTAACTCGATCATCAAACGGAGCGATCTTGGCAAGCTCACGCACGTTTTTTCGCATATTAAGCATCACATGGGAGTTGAGCATGTGCACTTTGAGTCTCAGCCCGAGCTGCTAGAAGCTGCCAAGTCTCCTAAGTTGCGCTGGATGACAGTTGCAGAGATGAAACAACAAGGCATTACAACTGGCGTGAAAAAAATTTTGAAACTTGTATTGCAACCCGAGAGAAAGGTGAAGAGCAAAGTCGACTCAAGCCCTACGCAGTTTCACACGTCACATAATTGCTGAAAACCATTGCCGCCTTCTTCGAACGGTCGAGTTAAAATCAGATCTGACAGCTAACTTTAATATGTTTCTGACTAGCTTCTTCAATTTAATTTTGATGCTCGATCTTGAAGTATTTGTTTTAACGATCCCAGAAAATACCCGACATAACCGCCGTGTTTATTGAGGAGAAATGGCGTGTATTGACACCTTGCAAGATGTGATTCCGCGTGTAGTGGCATTAAAATTTGACCGAGACATGGAAGACTCGGCTGATACTAAGAAGCAAACCGCGTATGTATCGCCCGAACGTGTGATTTACTTTCGCAATTTGGCCTCATCAGACATTCCGCAAGTGCGCGCACTACATGAAGACTGGTTTCCCATTCGCTACAATCAAACGTTCTACGATGGCGCAGCTCAGGGACTATGGATGGAGACAGGCGGTCCTCTTTTCGCTCGTCTGGCAGTAGAATCGCAAACTTTACTTAAGCTGCAAGCGCCATTCCAGTCTAGTCCAGATCACAGGCGAGATGAACATATCTACGGCGCCGTGACAGCCAGCACGCTACCGCTAAGCAAAATTGATGACTCAGACCTTATCTCTTCAGACGACTGGGAGCACACTCATGTAATGTACATTCTGACACTGGGCACTCAGGCATCGGTCAGAAGAATGGGCATCGCTTCGGCGCTTTTGCAGGAATGCATCACTCAAGCCTGTCGTCAACCACAGTGCGGAGCAGTTTACCTTCATGTCAAAGCAGATAATTTGAGTGCCAGGCAATTTTATGAGAAGAATGGGTTTCAAAATTTGCGCTATTTGCAAGGTAAAGAACTGCACAAGGAATGTAGCGCTCGTTATATTAACTGGGGCTGTCGATGCAGATTACTATATGATTGATGGAGTGCGGCATGATGCATTTCTATACATTCGCTACGTAAATGGTGCTGTTCCGCAAGGTGGATGGTTCGACCTCATTACAAGGTGCGCGCCTTTTTAATTCTATTTATAAATAAGATAAAGTGATAGACAAATGTCCGATTAGACCGCTATTCGCGTTATTTTCAATCGCTACTCTTGGTTGGAAAAAGCTTCTCGAAGGATTTGCCATGGGTGAGTTTGATGACACGTCAGAAAAGCACGCCCAGACTGAATCGACAAGTTTAGTTTTGGTATGAAATGACTAGGATTGTTAATGTAATTTTGATAATATTTACGCTATAATTAGAAGTTAAAGACATCTGATTGATGAAACGGAGCCATATTGAGAATTGAGCGAAAGAAATTATGAACTTCCAGGATTTGTTAGATGAGATCGAAGATGCAATGGATAGCCCGCGTAGAAGTAGAGAAAGTATAAGAGCAGGAAATTCGTGCTTTAGTGGTCAAACAGACTCCTCTAAGATTATACAAGCTGTGAACAAGGGCAGGGTGCGTTTTCTTGCTTTATGTACTTTGATACGTCAGTACGAGTTTCTCACGCACCAATGCAATAGCAGATTCAAAATGAGCTGGACGATTTATTAAACCTGCTAAATGATGAGGAACGAAAACTGGGTGATTTCAATTCTGAATTAGCAAAAACAAAATTACATTGCTCATTTAAACAAATCGATTCTCAAGCTGGTGCACTTAAAAAGTGAGTACTTTGTACATTTTCAAGTTCATGTCGTAATTTGTAGTTAAGCAGGTGCTTAAAAATTCTGATGGATGGAGGGCGTGCAAATCGTGGTCTAAATACTGCTTTTTCATCACGGTATGTCTGCATTAGCCAAAGTGAAAAGAACAAAAGAGGCCAACATCATATTGAATTTTATTGTTAGTGTCTGTTCGAATCTTCGCTGCAACGAATGCGACTTTGCTGTTCTGCAGTTTTTCGGCAAGTCAGTCACAAATGAACAAATTTACGTTGCAAATCGAACCCGATATGAACTTTGTTGTTGGAATAGGAAATGGGATGCCACTGCTGATTACATGTTTTTTCGTGAGAATATGCCAAACGAGGCCAAACTACGTGTAAAATTGGAAATTGCTCCAGGTAGTTTTCGAAAAATGACTGAGTTAATAACAATCTGCTGATTACGCCTTTTAAGATACTGCTGCATACGCATGCCAGTGTAAGTGGCTTTCAATCGATTTGCAGACACGAGTGGACCAATGCAATGTGAAATGGTCGTGTGCTGGGCATTAGAGTAGAACACTGAGCAGTCGACTAGCAAAATAGTTTTGGGCATATCGAAATAATTTAACAATCAGCCACATTGTTGACGCCTCGTTCATGAATACAACTGAAGTTTTGGTTGCGATGCAATCTCGCTTTCTAAAACACGCTGAAATTGTTGGGGATCAGCCAGATTGAAAGATTTTGTCCCGTTTATAGTGTTGGATGATCCTAGACGAAATAACAGCTTCCAAACCATAAACACGGCATCGGGAGAAATATTTGAACCGAGCGTGCACTGGGAGAGGAGAGAGTCGATTGTCTAGAAAACCATAACAACTTTATTAGAGGACTAAGATCTACGAAAGATTAGAATACACTGCGCACCGCGATAGCTGCTCGAACAGACACGTTCCACGTCATAAGCCGATAAGCCCAATAGACAACCAGTAACGGATGGAGATATTGCTGTTCCACAACAAACTTTTGAATCTCATTCCAGTACCGATCTTGTGTTTGCGCGCTCTCCAACTTTTGAAGGTCATAGAGAGCAGCACCTGGCTGCTGACCATTCGAGAGCCCAACAAGATTAGCAGCGCTAAAAGCCCAAGAAGGCAAAAGCTTTTGATAATTTTGTCTAAGCGTATAGTTTTGCGTAAGTAGTGATGATACAGCACTCGCCACGATAAACGTACAAAGACGACGCGCGAGACTCCGATACGTCTAAGCTTGCAATAATTTCACTTGTCGAAAGCGATGCTAGATTCAACTGGTTGACGCCATTGAATGTATCCACTTCGATACGAACAGCAGACCACAAAGCTAAATACAGAGCATAGTCGCGCTCCTTGCCTAAATGAATTGCAGCCCGAGATCTCATGACCTATCATGGACCAAACAACAGGAGATTAAAATTTGTAGCTCAAACAGAATGACAACACGAACTTTCAACATAGCAAGAGCTCTTCGTTCTTGTGAGGATTTGGGTGTTGGGCGAGAAACGATGGCTTCGGATATCCGTCGCAACACATAGCCAGCAAACAGCGTTCCGTGACGAATAAATGGTAACAAGCTTAGGACTCCACCACCACGCAACTCAGCCTGAATAGCAGGTTGATTATCCGAGCTCGACAACAGCTGGCTAAGCTTTTGAAGTCCCTCCCCTTCACTAAAACGCCGCGTCGAACAGCTGGATTGAAAATTCCCTGCCTTTACAAGATGCCAATTTACTTCTTCCAGGTGAAGCCGCTGCATTACGGAAGCCAAAACTTCTGTCGGTCCTTGATTCGAAGCTCGATCCGGAACACAATCACGAGGCAAAACACTAAATGCATAGGCTTCTTGCTGTGCTCGAGAATATGTTGCATACTCAGCTACAAATTGTTCTTCACTGGCATATGCGGCATTACTTTTGAAGGAGCATTTGAGGTTTGCAGATAGCTGATAGATAGGGCAGCACGTCAAAGAATCCATCGAAACGAGTGACCACAAACAAGATGATCGATGTAGATCTAAAAATTGAGTCAGGCGCACAAAGTCGTTTCTGCTCGGTGCGTCAAACATGGCATCTGCTACTACTACGATTGGCTTAAATGCATCAAGCACTTCGTAAAGCGGATTTAGATTTAGTGATAGGGTCTGTTTGCTGTTTAGAGCTCCGAATTCTTCTGAATGACGAAATGTGAGCCCATAGAATGGCACACCGGCGTGTAAAAATTGCTGATACAGCTCCACAAGGGAAAACCTTGCATACGCATCGCTTGCAGTAGTCGAGTGGCAAATTGGGTATATAATGGACGATGGTATTAGAGAGAAAACCACTAAGGGTGCTTGAAGTCGTCGCGAAAGCAAAATTGCTGCTTCCAATCCATAGTTTCCCTGCATTACGCGCAGCGTGTTATGCATCCAGTACAAAACAGGCCGGTGCTTTGATCCTACAACACCTTCTTTCCTGTCATAGTTTCGGGATACAAACCACAATTTACGTCGCTCTTCAAGCTGTGGTGGCCAGTGCTCAAAGAGTGTCCGATGATCAACAGGCTTCCAGGATTCAGTTTTCACCTCTTCCGTTTTGTGATTATTGAGCTCCGTGCCGTCAACCTGTTCTACCGTCATGAGATTTTTCACCTTGAACTGCTTTCCCAGATACTCGCTCACGAGCTCATTTCTGCCTATTAGTTCTATTGGTGTCGCGAAACTATCTCCATTCTCCCATGGAGGCAACATTTTTACACTGACGCAAGTGGCAGACTCCGTATTTGTAACGTTATCGTCTGTTTTTGCAGAGCAAAGTTTCATTTTAGTGAACTCTTTAGTGGAATCACAACTTTCAACTATCTGTCCGTGTTCTGACATGCTTCCTTCTGCACCATCAGCCTCACCACGATCATTTAGTCGCACATCGTCATTTTCCTGCTCCTTGTTCTCTAAAGTTGTTTTTATCTCCTCGATATCTGCAGAATTATGACTCTCTGAGATAAATGCGTCAATAGCTTCCAGCTAGTCCAAAATTACGTGCGCAATGAGCACCTAAATCCAAATTTAAGCCCCATATAAATGCAGCGTACCATGCCCTGTGAGATTGGCTCTGGGTGCTTGTCCAGCACGCGCACAAAACCGCCGGTGCGTACACTGTACAATCGGAGCGGTGTTTCTTCATGAGGAAGATTTCCCTGAGCGCGCTGCTGCTCGAGCTTGGCTAGTTGTGTTGATATTCGACGCACCTCGGTCGCGTTTGGCAGCGACATGGACTGAGTAAAAGCCAATCGTACCGATATTTTGGTACGTACATTTAAGTAAGCCAAATTAAGAATTTAGAGACGGAATGGCGATATGCTGCAACGTATGCAGACACCTTCATGAGCAAGTACGTCAACGATAGTGAAAGTAGCACTTATTAATTTGTAGGGATTAAGGCCCGACTAGAGAGATTGAATTATGTGCTCACTTGATACAGGGTGCAAAGTGCCCAATTTGCGGTCACACCGGCAAAAGCCGCTTGTACAAGTGCTTCAAGGTGAAAATAATACGCGGAATTCCGAACATACAGCGTCTAACCTTGCCTTTGTTGGTGATAATTGAAGCAGATAAATTTTATTGCATACCAATTCACAGTGCAACGATTTGACGGTCGGGGTCAGGATAAAACTGTTGAAGGCACAGTTCAAGCTCTAGAGCGCGCCAATATGGCCTTATGGGCATTTGTCAAGATTTTGAGAGAAAAAATCTTCAGCAATCTTTCAAAGGTGCAACTGAATGATCCAATGTCGCGGCATTTAGTGTCGTTTGGTGGGAAGCATTGGAATCTCTCACCTAGATGTCAGAATTCGGCTCACAAGGCTATATTATATTACTTTGAATGTGGGTGTAGTTGGTGATGGACCCATGGGTATCGCATGCTGGCGGCCAGTGTGTGAGGAGAGTGGAAACCAAGTTGCCGTTATTGAGCACGTCGGTATTGTGAAGGCAAGGCGGCGGCAAGGGTACGCAAAAAGGCTGCTCCGCATAGTCGTTGAGGTGAGCACACCCATAAAGCTGCAAGATGGTTTGCTGATAGTCGCCGCTGTTTTGTTGCGTTGCAGGATATTGAGGTATTTTACGCACAAGCACCCACGCATCCACAAGCGCTTGTCGCATACGTCCCGCAGAACGACTCTGGTGCCGCAGTGAACTTGTTTCAATCGCTGGGCTTTCAGCCATTATCGCATGTTGAGAGGATGGATGAATGTAAGCTCTTAGAGATGCGGGTTGGTTGGGGCTGCCGTCGCCTTCTCTAAGCTGAGTCTAGAAACGAGCAACATGTGGAGAAAATAGAAGCGAAAATACAGAATCAGCAGTTGCAGCTGTAGCGATTTCTTGATAATTAAAGTGTATCTCTTGATATCGAACAAGCATAGCAGTAAATCGAGATGGAGGTTGTAAATGTTCCTAAGTACTACAGTCGACATCTGGTCCCTCCTATGTAAACATTCGTGATTCAAAAGTTACAAAAAATCCGTGTTACTAGTATTTCACTCAGGATGTGATGCACAAGAGCTCTATGGTGTTTTATACTCATGCAAATAAAATTTGTAGCTTTTACCTACAGTATATCGATGTCAGTCATTAATTGAATCGGCAACGTGCCGAACGCAACCGAAGCAATACAGCAAGGGAGGATCCTACCTATTTTTCAAAGTGATGTATGTATCACCCACGATTCTTGGTTCGTCCAATATAAGGAAGCATAAGGCGGATATCAGCTCTTAATCTCCATACAGCTGATATATACAGTATAGAAAGGCTTAAGTAAAAACTTTTTCATCGTGCACAAAAGATGAGACACATGTTATGTATGAGAAACAAAATTTCATGTTTCTATTCATCTTGCGAAACAATCGTTTGAAGCAGCATGCTCCTACAAGTTCTGCATATATTAAAAAAATGTATACAATAAGCGTCTGTGCACTAGAGGTTTTGTTTTTAAGACAGCATTTCAGGAATTAATGTTGATTGCAAATTTTACAGGCGATGCAATTTACGTGACAAGGTTTAAATTACTTTTGACATAAATCTGAGGCATTTATCTCATGTAGGTTATACAGTATTACTCTCGCAAAAATCTGAGCTGATTTCAATTGTGAAGAGCACATCGATTGCCACTTGCATCTTATCTCGCTGTACTTGAATCAGCTCGACAACGAAACGAGCATATACAACTGCATACAAAGTGAACAGCTCATGGATAATTTGGATTTAGAACTGCACTACCACCATTCTTATCTGTCCTCTCTCTCACTCAGAAATAAAAAACGAAAGGATAGCAGCTGCATACTTGAACAAAATTAGCGAGTTGAAGTACTTGCTAGAAATGGAATTACAAAGTCAATGCAACTGATGCCAGGTTCAGGAGATTTCCAAGCACCTACCTTGTGCTGGATTCTGGGGCATGCTGCTTTGTCTAACAGTATCATAAGAACAGTATTCAAAGTGCAACGATTATTTAATGGGGCTAAATAGCCGCAACAGCTGATGAACGTGTAGCGAAGCGGAATAGAGTCCTTACTGCTTAGCTGATGAATTATTCCAAACTCTGTTTGCCCTTGTTATTTCAAAGCTATGTGCACATCAATTGGTGATTGAACATAGTGTATGTGAGGCACTTGTACAGATGGTGCAACCTAGTAATGTCAAATTTCTCAGCGGCTCTTCAGTAAAAGGTCTTACAAATGCCAAGTATGTCAGCCTTTATTAATCAGATCGTTACAACGGCTGTCAATAGCAGCGACCATGGAACACTGTCCAGGTCTGGAAGCGGCTTCAAATCCAGATACCTCATTTTGCTTTCCGCTCTGTAACTCCCAGACCCCCTTGCGAGCTGGGTATCCATTTTTTGAATTGCGCCATGGCATCTGCGTCAAGACGGCGTAGCAATCTGGGTGACCACCGCAAGTTCTTCCAGTTGTGTGGGTCCCCCATTCGAACGCACAAGATGAAGCTCGACTTCAATCATGGTCGCGCTCATTCGCCCACCCTTTCAAGACCTGTAGAGCTGGTGGCAGACATCGACACACTGTTGGTGCATCGCCGTCCCAGTGAGAATAATTACAAGCAGAAGCAGCGTCAAGCTGAGGCTAATGCTGCCATGATTACGCTAGCAAATCAGCTTGGCCGAGAAGGTGGCGGCTATTACGCCATCTCTCGCAGACATCAAGGCCTAGGATGTAACCCCATCGACGTTGGTAGTAATGCGTCTATGTCTTGCGCAGCAGAGGAAGGTAGCAATGACTCCTTGAGACTGGAGGGCGCTCGTAAAGCAGGTATTCCGCTCTACCTATCGGACTGGTTTGCCCATAACACGAATTCGAATCGTCGTCGACAGACGAACGTCAATATGGAGCCAGAGGCGGAGTCAGCAGCCACTGATTGCTGTGAGAACAATGAGAATCAATTTCTCAAGCCACACCAGAACGTAGATATGGCTGACGTTATTGTTGGCCGCGTTATTGGTGAAGGAGCTTTTGGCAAGGTATTCAAGGCCTCTTGGAATGGTCGAGACGTGGCAGTTAAAGTGCTAATTCGACAGAATCTAAGTGCTGATGTGGTGCGAGAATTTGAGACGGAAGTTAAAATTATGAGCTTCTTACACCATCCGAATGTCTGTATGTTGCTCGGGGCATGTCTAACCCCCAAGAATCGAGCGTTGGTCATCGAACTTGTCGAACAGGGCTCGCTTTGGGCTATCCTACGCACACGGCGTCGACAACTCACAGATAAGATGCGTGCACGGTTTGTGCTGGACACTGCTCGCGGTATGAGCTATCTGCATAAATTTGAGTTGCCAATTTTGCACCGAGACATGAAGAGCCCAAATTTGCTTGTCGAGCGAGATTACTCGATCAAGATCTCCGACTTCGGTCTATCACGAGTCAAGGCGCAGATTCAGACCATGACAGGAAACTGTGGTACGGTGCAGTGGATGGCGTACGTCAAGCATGTGTTATAGATTATGCAAGGTGCTCTTATATAATTTGTCTAACATTGTTATGTTTTTAGGCCGGAGGTGCTAGGAAATCGCAAATATACGGAAAAAGCCGACGTCTTTTCGTTTGGTGTCGTAATATGGGAAATATTCACGGGCCAGTGCCCGTATGATGGCATGACACAAATTCAAGTGGCGTTAGGCGTACTTAATCACGATCTGCGTCCACCTATTCCGCGCTCGTGCCCTCGCTTCTTCGCTAAATTGATTAGGTCTTGCTGGATGCGAGAGCCAACTCTTCGCCCTTCTTTTTCAGAACTGGTGCGTACCTTCGAGCATTACGTTGTGTCCAATTAAAGCTGGGACACATCGATGCGTGGCATCGTAAAGATAATCAATACGCCTCCAAATGGGTATTCAGTGTGCAATGTACGGTCGGATTGCAAGCAAAGCGTTGAAAACAAGTTTTATTAATGTTTAAGTGTACTTAGTAATAATAGAGTCTACAAGTTCACAAATATCTAAATCCAACACTTATTTCTTACTCTACTGTAAATGAATCACAGACAGGCAGTGTTTGTGTCGCAACCACAATACTGAGATGGAGCTAGTTTAGAGATGAATAACCTCAAATAGAGGCAGTTCTTCCTAGAATAAGGTTTCGCAGCGATTCAGTGCCAATGATGGGAGGACTTTGATGGTGGGAGGATTCAGATTTCCTTTCTCCCGTCCGAGCCGATAAGGGCGGTCTCGGCTGCTTTTGAAGAGTGCAAGTTCGAAGTAGGAGAGGAGGGAGTAAGAAATATCAATTGGTAAGTGCAGTCGCCTGCTTGGGTGCGTTTTTGTACGTAATCACAAGCTGGCTTCTCAGTGCCTGCAGATAATCAAGTAAATAGCTGCCAGAGCTTTGTGTCTACTGCACACACGCCGCAGAGCCGGTGTGTGTGACTGCAGCTTTCTTTGTCTCACAACGGAAATGGATGTCAAGCGAGATGAGCTGTTACGACTCGTGGTCCGGTTAAGCAACGCTTGCAAGCTAGACAACAACGTTCTTAAAGACACTGAGCTCGTAGACGCTTTGGAAATGCATGGCTGTGAAATTGTGCGACTTCGAAAGCAGAGAAAAGAGGCGATGAGTTCTTATAAGAAGTCTGACATGTCTTTGTTGTCTGGAACTAATAAGAAGAAGCTGAATCAACAGGGTATGACTGAAGGAAAGAAATCTGTCGATGGCATCGTTAAGCGTCGGAAACTCTTGGTCAGTGCTGAAAATAACAGCAAAGATCTCAACGTATCTCGCTTGTTTCCGTCCATCCAGCGCCAAGAAAATCTTGCAAAAGGATCAATGACCTCATTTGTGCATGGCAGCAAGATTACAGATAAATGTCACAATCCCACGACGAATTCCACGACGGTGGCAATGGCAGTTGAAGCGAATGACAAGACAATGAAGAACACACCTAAGTCATACCAGGACAATAACGTGCTTCGTTTGAAGTCTCCTCCACTTGAGATTTCGCGTGATAGACGAGCTGCCTCACCTTACAAGCCGATGACTCGTGCGTCCTCGCCAGACACGGTAGATTTTTCGGCCTCCTCAACATCAACCATGACCTCGTTTTGCGACGATTTGTTCGATGAATCCTCGGTCTCTTCCGAGGCTATGCGTCGATGCAATCGCTTAGCATTAGACCAAACCATGTCGTATGAGTCCATGGATTGGGCGCCATCAGACGATGAAAGTAGCGACAAGTCTGTACCTTTCCGGAGTATTGCAAACGATGTCGCGCCGCATTCTACTGTCTCAAAATGTGTGGTTCGTGCCAGGGTTAATCAATCGAGTCTTGATGTCACAGAGTTGCACTCAGAAAGCGGTGCTGAAGAATATTATTCAGCAGAAGAGGGAGAGCACACAACTGAATCGTCAACTCAGAGGGGTGAATTGCAGCAGACGGACAATAATTTTGGAGTAATCAATTTGAC
This sequence comes from Plasmopara halstedii, assembly GCF_900000015.1. NCBI lineage: Eukaryota > Oomycota > Peronosporomycetes > Peronosporales > Peronosporaceae > Plasmopara > Plasmopara halstedii. Next base: position 142,445 of record NW_020187115.1, on the reverse strand, counting down.
AGAGGCTGTCATGGAAGTGTTATACGGTATCATGGAACATAATGAGAGCTTTAAGTGGTTGATTGATCCTGGAAATCAGGCCCGTGTGGCTAAGCTAGTGGAATATCACTTGAAAAAAAAATATAATAGTGACGCATCGGCGCAGGCCTCTATAGAGCACGTGATCGATAAGCTCCGCATTCAAGCAAACGATTCAGTTCATGAAAACACGACAGTCGAGGTAGAAAATGCCCGAATTATTGGGTCTGCAGCTTCAGATGGAAATGAAAATGTGAATTTTGCTCTAAGCGAAGAGACAGCCAGTGCACAGAAAGGGATTCCACTTGAGGTTGAACCAACGTGTCAGAGTGAATTAAAAGGGAAGACAAAGCTGATACCGTCCCAGTTTGGTCAAAGGGTGATCCATATAACCAAACCAGTGAGAAGTGACTGCGAACCCAGTACGGTTGTCGCTAGACTGAAAAACGCAATGATGGAGAAGGATCGCGAGATCTGCCGACTTAACTTTCAGCTGTCGACAAAACAAAAACTTATTGAAGAAGTTGCCAAGAAGGTAGCGCAACAACTGGAAAGTATTTCACCATGTGAGACGAATGCCAATCTTCACCTTGACATGGACATGAATTTGTTCAAAAGTGTCGCGGAAAAGCAAGAGACCATTCATGAACTTGAGGCCGCTCTGTCATCAATGGAGCGTGAGGTGGCTGGATTGGAGGCTCGAGTGGCAAAGAAGTCGCGCGAAACGTTGTTGCTTAAAACAAAATTAAAGCCAATGTCGTCGCGTCTAACTGACGCGAATGTGAATTTGTCTCGCATTCAAACGGAAAATGACCGTTTAGTGATGGCTCTGAAGGAAAAGCAAGGCAAAGTGCGCGATCTTATTGAGTTTTTAGAAGGTAAGGAGAAGCAAGTGATGCACCTAGAGAAGCAATTGAGCTTACGTGACATGCAATTGGAGCAAGCATTGACGGAGCTTGAGAAAATGCAGCGTTAACTCAGCATGACAAAGAAGAATCGTCATCCAGACATTGCTATTCATGCACAGTTGGCTTGTTTCTCCTCTGGTTATCTTCACTGTGCTACAGATCGTCATACAACATGAAACTTTAATTTGAATAAATAATAAAAATTATGTTTGCAAAAAGATTTTTATAGATTGCTGGTTTTTTCTTGTCGAGATATCAATAATTATGTTCCAAACAGCTTATTGGTGTGAGAATTTAGCAAATGTGCAACAAATGGTTCAGTTAAAAAAAAGCTAGAAATCCTTAAGCCCAGCATCACAGACAGACAAGTAGCTTGAGCGCAGCACGACGGTACTTTATGCTGACTTCTCGTAAATCACGCGTTTTCCAATCTCTGAGTGTTTGATCTTGTTCAAGATGAATGCACTTTTGCGACGAACAGGTCCTGAAGTGATTCCGAGGCCGAACACGAACGAGGAAATAAAAAGCAGGAATAACCCAATCAAAAGAAGAATAGGCAACCACAATGGTGCAGTGAAGAAAGACGTGACTAAGACCGGGATGATCCAGAATGGAAATGTAATGAAAGCCACGATCAAAGCTGGCACCGCAAATGCCACGAACATTGTGAGTGCTGCTGCGGCCACGAAGCCAAAAACAACAGCTAGAGCCATACTCAGCTTGCGGTGCGATTTGGCGAAATCCATTGGCAATTGAAACCGGTCTGACACAGCACCACAAGCTGATGTCGTCATGGAGCACAGCATGGCAACCATGGCATCACGCGCATCCAGCAGTTTAAAGGCACGTCCCGCTGCGCGGAAGACCTTACGGACGGGCGGGCCAAACCATATTTCTACATTCAGCTCGCCGCGGTTGCCGTTGCTATGCTTTTCATCGCTCAGATGAATCGTGAATGCAGTTGGTTTGGTTAATCGATTCTCAACAATGGAGCTGATACTCTGCTGCGCCGAGCCAATGAGTTCGTCGCCAGACTCGTCCGAATATACTTCAAAGGTTAACGTAGTACCCTTGTCGTGCATAACGCTGGCATTATAAAACAGCTCTAACTCGTTGTTTGATCTTTCAGTCCACTCTGGATTAGCTCCGCCGTGGAAGGATGGATCTGTGGTCGCCCAAGACTTGGGAACCGAGTTATTTAACTGCACCATAACTGAACGTTTGCAAATAGAACACATAAAACATTTCACTAATTAGCATCATGGGGCATTGACATCATAAATTATCGGCTGACCAAATGGATCTTGACGCTTGCCAAAGTCCAGCATGGGCAGATTGCGAGCAGTTAAAACCTTGACGTGAATAGTTCCGTTCATTGTGTCGTTGCTCTCAGCGATCTGTCGAATCGTAGCCTCAGGGCCGTTCTTTTTCGTCGGGCTCAGCAGTAAGGGACTCGGTTGTTTTGGCGTCGGCTTAGAGGGCGAAGCAGGCTTGAGTACAATAGGGATAGGAAGGTTTCGGACTTCCGGTGCAAATTCGGACGAGGAACTGCTGCTGTCCGAGGAAGGTTCAGCGGTATGAGTCGGGTCGGAGTGAGTCGTAGTGGCTTCTTTTCGTTGTGACCGCCGATTTGACTTGCGGGTCATAAAGCTTTGTGGCTTGGCTGCGCGTTCTTAACTGGCGTAAGGATTCAGGATCGCCAAACGATGAGCCAGTTGGAAAGTTGAAGGGACAATTATAGCCAATTTCTCTATAATAGTGTTGGCTTTGCAGAATAGAGGGTGACGCGCTCGCGTAGTTCTATAGTTTCGCAAAACCTTCGATGAGACATGTCTGTAAGAAAATTATTGAAAACTGTTCTAGGCTTATCCATTTTGAAAGGCATCGCTCAATTTCCTACTATACTGAAAATAGTATCCCTAGATCATGCCCCTTGTAACGGGATATATACAGAATACACTATTGTTCCTTACCTTTTGAGCAAAGTAAAAAGTGGTGTTGATGACTTGGGCGCTATCCTTGCGCTATGCAGCACATGGGATTTAGGATTAGAGACAGATTACCAAATATATCAGTTTTATTCTAAGCTGGACTTATCTCAGATATGTGATGATTTATCGAGATTCACTCACAAAATGGAAAGAACGATATCACCTTCGGTGCATTTCTTGACAAGGCTCGTTGAGTCAATACTTCCTGTACGAAAGGCACAGCAACCCCTTTGCACTTGGTAGCACTCGTCAATCGAGTCTCGACAGGCTGTAGCTTCTGTAAGGTTGGGACACGATTTGCTTATCCTCAAGATAGCCAACCACGCGAAGTAAGAAGTAAGCCCTTATCTCAATCGCTGCACCGGGGCTGCGTGCAATTTTGCACAAAGAAAGTTTTGCATTGAATAGTTCGAGTTAACAAACGCACAGAGATTAAGTTCGTACTTTCTCCAGATCTGGAGCAGAGATCCCCTACTTACTTAGTTTTGCGGTTGCTCTGTTGCTCTGGATTTTAAAAATGTATATTGAGAACTACTTATCAGGAGAAATACTAGATAGAAATCTCTATTTATCTGACCAGCGGTTGGATGCCCACACAGCCACAAACCCCTTCCTTCCTGATTTTTGTGATGTACATAAATACGGATACCTTGGTGGTCATAGATCTTCACAATCACACCGGAATTTCGGATAGATACGTACTATACCGGTGTGCACACTTATTTGTCGCTTTTAAACAATGTGCAGAATTGTGAGTAATCACTTTGCCTGGACTTTAACTCCATTATTTGCACTTGACCGTGCCTGCATATCAAAATATTCGCACTAGAAGTCCCCACCCGTGCACTAAATGGCTTAACAAGCGGTCAGAAAGGACGGAATCTATGCGACTTGGCGCCAAAATTCTTCGGTGAAGACGCAGAGGTTCTTTTCGGCGAAAAGTAAGAAGTGACTGTCCGGGTCCAGATCAACAATCCCCATGCTCAGCATCCTCGCTGCACTTTAAATAGCTTTTCATTGCCGGGAAATGTTGCGACACCTCACTGCGGAAATCACGACGATGTCCAGCTCGTCGCCACCAAGGTGTACATGGTAAATGGATTTCAGCTTGTGCTACTGCATAGCGCTCAATTCACGCCATTTCTGGTCACAGTGAGTACGGCTCTAAACAGTTTGATGTCTCTATTTGGGCGAGAAAAGCACATTTTAAGCCTTTACTGGCTAGCTTGCGTAAAAGTGACAACCCATCACCCTTTTGCCTGCTGTTTGCAGCCCCACTTGTCTCCATAAGACAAGTGTAACCTCTGCCGACCAAGGGTCTGTCCAATCGCAAGGTCAACTCCGCCTCATATTGAAATGCGCGCAGCAGCGGGTGACAATTCATTTTCTCCATATCGTGTCCCAAAGTGTAAAGTATTTGAACAATACACTTCTAGGAATACTACGTTCGTAAGCGGCCGCGGCACCAGAGCAATCATGCCGACTTAGAAATCTGATCTCCAACTAGTTTTTCAGTTTAAGTATCCGCTCCACTTCACCAAATGCTGTTAATGGTCCTAATACATCCGTCAGCCCACCAAACGCTCCGCGTGAAATCGGTCCCTCATTGTTCATTGAGCAGTGCCGGCGGAGGTCGATCCTCCTGCAGCTGGCTTCCACGATTCCTGTCGGCTGTAGCGGTAAGTTGGCTATCTTCAGAGTTTCGGCGTGCGTCTGGAGCTAAGATGAATTAGATTTTGACTTTCTTCCTAAGCTTCAACGTCGCACTGCCTGGCTCGAGACAACCCCCATTATTTCAGACCCGCATCATTGTTTTGGAACAAAGGACAGCCTATATACAGGAAGAGATGAAGGCGCTGCTTCAACATTGAATATAGCTGTCACATCAGACTGGCACGTACGAGCGGAATCGTGTATATGGCATCAATAAACTCACGTAGAACATAGCATGTCTTCGCACTTTTCTGGGTGTTGCTAGTATTGATCAATTGATTTTTTTGCTACGACTGAAGGCGGAGAAATGTAGCGCGTTCGCAGCAGGCACTGTTGTGAGCAGAACACTCCTATATTGTAAGGACTTACACTCCTAGTATGCTGCTCACAAGAGCCCTCAACCGCAACACACGCTTATACGGCTAGAAAATGATTCTTGATGTGTAGCTAGAAGAATGGCCCACGTAGAGGTAAAAAGAACGATTTGAGAGCTTAAAGGGAAATTTGCAACTAAATTGAAATGAATTAATGATTCCTATACTACATGCGAGACACTAAAGGTTTTACTTATAATACCACGGGATCTATAAATTGTTTTATCTAATCAAGGGTACTGGAGTTAACCTCAGCTTGACCTTATGCAATATCTAGGGTGTATGAAACTTGAGCTTGGAAATGCTTGAAATCAAAGTTTCGTGGAAAGTTCCCAAAAGAAGTGACTGCTGTACGCTATCTAATATAAAAGACAGATACGTACGTCTCATCACCAGTTCAGACCCCGAGTAAAACGACACAAAATATTGGTGACCTCATTGAAGAGGTCGAAATATCACGATTGTTGATCCGACGCCGACTAGAGAAACGTTCCGTGTAGAACTTCCTGTCTCTATCATGGTAGAGAATGGGAGTAAAGTCAAGGTCCTGGAGCTGCTCTTCAAAGTTGGCTTGTTAACTAGCCAACGTTGATCGCTTTATCGCTGATTGGAGAGTGAACTGTTCCAGAACATCTGCGCAAGTATCAAAGTACATTTGGCTTTGCGAAGGGGACGAAGTTATGGGTCATACTTAGCCATTGCATGAAGGTACAAAGTGCATGCACAAGGTACGTAGGTGTGTGTACCTTGTGGATGCACTTTGGATATCCATAACCAAGAGATAACCGTATGGTGTATTCATATGCATATGTGACCCAGCCCCTCGCAGCTAAGGTGGACTCTGGCAAATGTTGTTTGCTCCGATAACAAGAACAAGGTGGGTATCTGCGTCGCAGAGTCGACGTTGGCAGGACTCTCGTCCACGACCAAGTAAACCCAGCTCGATAGCTGAGAACCACGCCGAAGACATCAGACCCCAGTGTCCGCCAAGGTTTTCACGTGTCCGAGTTTGTTGAATAGCCGCGCCACCAAAGTATGTGGAAGCGCGAATGATTCAGTTGGTTCGTTCTACGAAATTCCTAATCGCTCTCCACGAAAGTATGAGCGGCGATGGGATTGAACGTGAAAACGATTGAGCGACTCTATAAGTGGAAGAGCGCTCATTGTGTGCAAATTGAGGTGTTGCAGCAAAGTAGTGAGACGCTCGAAGATTACCGCGAGACACTTTAACCTTGTAACACAGCGGAACTTGAAATTGACGTTCTGACAGATGGTCTGCCCTGTACTTGCTTAAGAGCCCCGTTGTGCACTACATCTTGACAGTCATGATAAACTCCTTCGAGTCTTTTAGGACGAGAAGTTTTGTGAGGCGTCCCGTGAACACCTGTTGCTCTCTCTCAAAGAGGCAGGCTCTGTTTTCGAGGCTTTTCGGTGCGAGTACAGTTCTTGCCTTCAAGCGTTGGTATCAGTAAAGGATCAATCCCTTCTTTGATGTCCTTAAACGCTTATACGCCTAAGTTAATTTTCGGGGTGAAGAGTTGGCTGCTCTTCGCGATCACGTAGAGAAACTTGATGATCGGCTTGATCGTTAACCAAAAATAGAGTAAAATCGAAGGATTCACTCGGATAATACAACTAAACCCCACTCACAAAAAATGTAGGCAGCAGGTCATGCGTGTATGGACTGGTAGAACATAAGCTCTGCCATTGTATTCTAACATCTTGAATGGTTCAAGAAATCGTGGTGGAAGTTTTATGCTGCACAAGCTGATAAAGCATGCTATAGCAGCTTTGTCTGGCTAAATATTACAATATGGTTGATTGACCTTATACATCTTCTTGTTCTTGTGCCACTCTTATTTTCTTAAGCTTTTTGTAGATCCTGGGCGTGTGCGATTGAATTTCGAACAAACCGCACAACGGCTTGGCTCCTCACAATACAATAATTTACGTGCTGTTCCTCACGTTTCTTCATGTCGTCTAATGGTCGCGTCGAGTCAAATTTCTTTTCACTCTGTGAAGGCGTTCAGTCTGACTGTGGCTACGAAGCCAAAGTCTCGCACCTATTTATGCTAGAGTTTTCGCCAATCATCGAAGCAGGTACTGTTGGATGCAGACATAATTTGAGTATATTTTTGCCCCAGGACTTTGAATCATAGTCTGGACGTCATATAACGCATCGCTTTAGAAGTCTGTCTTGCCTAGCTTGTAGGGTACAAAAAAGTTGTACTCGCAATGACGGAAAACCATTGAGCCATTCATTGCAATATGTGGTGAGTCTTTATTGCCGTACACAGCAAGACATTGTCGTATAGATCGCAGAGCTCTCTTCTCCAAACAAATTTACACTGAACTTGAAAAAGAATACTATATCGCTGGAAGAGTATCCATCAATCAGTGGTTTTTGGACTCAGAAGACTCGGATGAGTCTGTCTGAGTTGATTCAGTTGATTTCTCAGGGGCTGAATTAATCCATTCAAAATATCACTTGCCCACGATGCACCTTTGTACATCCCTCGCTTGGCTTTAGCTTGTCGAACGCGAAGCTGAACTTTTCAATGAAGCTTCTGCCGATTTTGCTCTCTCTGAGCGATCGATGTAAGATTTGAAAAATTGTGTCTTTATCAAACGTATCATTAAAAACTGAACCGGGTATCCTGAAGTACTCTTACCAGTAGCTTGGCATAACTGATGCATGATGAAAGGGTAAATACGAATGACAGATACGATTTCGCTTATTCAGAAAATTAAGACAACGATCCTTAATGCAATGGAATGGAACTCCAAAAATTGCTTCCAAGTCATGGCAATACTTACGCTTCACCACTGTTTTGCGGAAATTTGCGGCGGTATCAAGATTCAGCAGCTCATTCTTGATTCGACTCAACTCCTAGATAACTTAAAGTTAACGTTTAATCATAACAAACTGACTTTCTATCTACAGAACTTGGGCACATTACTTTTTTATTGCTTTGTATTAAGGTCATATTTTCCCCTAAAATCTCAGAGAAATATTTAAAAATATATACTTGAGTCAAAAGCTTCTTACAAGCTAATTATGACTCATTTCTTTGTGGCGCAGAGTTAAATTACGTCAACTTCTTCTTGAATTCCGATACTCCTTTTCAAGCGTTGATCTCCTGTTTTCGTTAACCAGTAGTGGATTATGTTCCCAGAAGCCAGGTTCATCGCCAGCCCATCTTACCAGATAATTGAACTTTCCAGAGCGAATCGTTTTGTGAATCAAGATCTTCTCCGCCTCGAATATATCGCCTCGATCAATAGTAGCATATGTAGTATCTGTTTTGACCATTTTAAGATCGTTTGCCGCCTTTAGAGGGTATGCCCATTTCTTGAACGGATTTGGACTCGGTAGCCATCAATTCAAACAATTTTATAGACTGCTTTGCAGTATCGAGCAGCTTCTTTGTCAAGTGCATGCTTTTTAAGACGGTATAATACGCTTGACCCGACGTCAAACTCCTTTTCAATTCTTTCGGCTTCCACCTGATTATGACTCAGACCTGTATCCAATACTTTGCCTTTTGCCTCATTTGGGGTCATACCAATCGAACGATAAAACGTGATATTGTAGTTTTTGATATCATCAGTAATAAGCTTTTGCGTAATTCTCTTGGGGCACATTTAGTTTGTCTCTGCCTTAAGGTCATGTTGAATCGTTTAATTTTACCCATGATTCCGTAATCACCACGTTCGTTGTGGTAGTGCTCTAATTTGGAAAAATTCTTGAGCCTGTGAGTTCATAAGCTCTCTTTCATTATCCCTTATTGAGGTATCAACTTTGTGGAGACGAACAAGCGCTTTGAGCGCTGCTAACACAGTTGCTGCCGTCTTGTTTCGTTAAAGCTTTGCGTATCCTAGCCTTGAGTTGATGTTGATGGCAGTCAAAACTGGCCGTTTCTCCCAAAACGCAAGATAAATTTGCCACGAGTCGGGGTTACGCGAAGCTATATTGAAACCATTGAATCTCTTCTTTTGCTCCTAAAATCGTTGAATATTGATCTGACTCCCACACCAATTCTTTACTGTTTTGAAAGTTATCGTGGATTTAACTTCATAACCTTCTGATACAGAGCTTGTGCTCTGATATTTTTGGGTCATAGTGGAGGTTCTTAGTACGCGTCTATGATCTATATTTAAATTAAAAAAAGTCCCAGTGATTACCGGCTTAAATATCAAGTGCTTCCTTCGTGATACCATCATCAAGTCCTCGACGTTTACCATAGTAGTAGTTGAGTGCTGTTTTGTTCTGAGTGAAGGTGATAATAGACTTGGTTTCTTTTCGATAGTCTGCACCCCTTGTTTGTACCTTGTAGCGCGATGCGATCTTGTACGACAGTCTCAAACCCACCAGGATTAAAAACGTCATTGTTTCGACCCTTCGCTGCTGAATACCCTTCGCTGAAACTTTTACCTTGTACGATTTATCGGTA
>NW_020187115.1:132766-132908 GCF_900000015.1 Plasmopara halstedii | reverse complement strand
CGCGCCGGTCCATGGGCCTCCCGAGTCCGATGACCGACTCAAAAACGCTCGACTCGTGTGAGGGGCGCCTGTGGTGCTCCTCCTGCCGCAGCTCGGAAGCCTCCAGGCGATCCAAGCGCTCCGCGACGCCCATGAGGAGGCT
>NW_020187115.1:132588-132756 GCF_900000015.1 Plasmopara halstedii | reverse complement strand
GCGGTGCTCGAGTGCATGCGCACTAACAAACTGTACACCAATGCAGACAAGTGCATCTATGGCTCAGAAGAGATTACCTTTTTTGAGTGCTTCATTGGGAAGCGTGGCCTTCGAGCGAATTCCGCTAAGGTCAAGGCCATTGTGGACTGGCCGGTTTTAAAGAACCAA
>NW_020187115.1:131788-132258 GCF_900000015.1 Plasmopara halstedii | reverse complement strand
GGCGACAATTCGAAGGAAGTCGACGGCGTGCCTTGAGTTTGGCAAACTCAAAGCGGAGGTGTCGCCCCGCACGCACGTCCACTTCCTTGTGGCCCAACCGCAGGTTATGCAGTGAGGAAAGTTTTCGGTGCAGTTGCACCAATCGCTCAAAGAGCGCTTTGTCATCTGTAGTGCTATCGCTAGGGGCGAGCACTACAGGAATTGTCCGCATTGCAGGTACACGAGAGCCACCTCGTTTAGCACTTAGATGAGTGCGATAAACGTATAACGGAATTCTTTGTGGGACCAAGAAACGAGCTCGACGAGCTTTCCGTGTGGCAAGTTCAACATCCGTTCTGGCCGGGGGCCCGATGATGTGGACGCGTAACGATGGAGTTACCGCGTCCTTCGCTTCCACAGGGGGATCCGCTGGGCAGAAGCCATATTCCATAAGAGGGGTAATGACCGACCCTGGGTTGGCGCGTATCGGA
>NW_020187115.1:130643-131778 GCF_900000015.1 Plasmopara halstedii | reverse complement strand
CTTGCGTAAGTGGCTTGGTCTCGCCAACTACTTGCACAAGTAGAGCGTAAACTACGCAAATATGGCCCGACCATTATCCAATCTCCATAAAAAGGATGCGGAATTGTGTTGGAACACCGAACATCAAGAGGCTTTTAGCGGGGACACAGACAGCCTCCTGCATGCACCAATACTGGCGCTTGCCAGACCCCCGATCGTCCTATCAGCGTCGTCTGTGACGCTTCGGACTTTGTTATCGGCTGTGCATTGCTGCTAGCAGTCACCGAGGGGCGAGATCGGGTGATCACGTTCGAATCTTGACAGCTCAAAGCTGTAGTGAAGAACTACCCAGTTCATGATAAGGAGCTTCTTGCGATGAAGTATGCACTTGTCACGTTCAGGGTCCACCTGCTCGGCTCCAAGCCGTTTGTGATCTATACAGATCGTGCGTAACTACGCACTGCGACTCAGTCGCCCCACTTCTCGCAGAGGATGGCTAGATGACTATCTTTCTTTGCGAAGTATAACTTCGAAGTGAAGTATAAGCCGGGAAAGCAGAATGATTTGGCTAATGGGTTGTCACGCAGACCAGACTATGAGCTTGCTCATGTTGCAACTGTAACGGCGTCTGTGATCGATTTGATCTGCACCGCGTATGGGGGTGATGGGATGTGTGTAGCGTTGCTACGGGCTCTAGGGATCAAGGAATTTGGAAACTCGGACTAGAAATTGTCATCAAGATTGCATTCGCGATTGCACCGATATTCATTGATTAACGGCTTGCTATATTATAGCACCGATTCAGCGGATACACCACGAATTGTGGTTCCGCATGATGAGGATTTGCAATATCGCATCCTCTATGAGGTTTACGACACGCCACTCAATGGTAATCTCGGTCGTGAGAAAACGTACAACCCTGTGAGTCACCACTATTGGTGGCCCAGGTTGTACAAATGGACGAGCACCTATGTGCGCACGTGTGAGAGCTGTCGACGGATGAATCCCGCTCCAAATGCGGCTGCGCCGCTCGCCAGCTTACCGGTACCCACTGGGTGCTGGCAGTCCATGAGCTTAGACTTTGTGTTTGGCCTGCCGAAAGATTCGGCAGGCAACACGGGTGTCGTGGTGTTTGTTGACCGGTTGAGCAAGATGG
>NW_020187115.1:130453-130633 GCF_900000015.1 Plasmopara halstedii | reverse complement strand
ATCGATCCAAAATTCCTCGTCAATAGTTCTGGGAAAACATATGTGTCATCGTTTTCAATCGGCAATCGCCAAAAGAATCAGAAACTGAGCATTCATGGCAAAACAGTGGTGTATATGCGTAAAGATTCCAAAACCGCAGGCTCAGACAGGAAGGCTAAATACCAGGAGCAAGAAGAATAA
>NW_020187115.1:125992-130443 GCF_900000015.1 Plasmopara halstedii | reverse complement strand
GAAAAGGTGCCCTAAAAACTTAACAAAATAATCACAATTTCGGTTCATTTTTGACCACTTTTAATATTAACAAAATCACCTTTCAAAAGTAGGTCAGATTTTTTTTTGTGAAGTACGGTAGATGAAATAGCTACGAAGTACTATCTGTAATAGATTTAAAGATGCAACCATCATTTTAACCTTGCGGTAGTGCACATGTCAATGCACGATAATAGTAGTTCCAACATGACAGCTATGACGTACTTTTTTATTCGTTCACTTTATATAATTATAGTTTGGTACTCTTTCTCAATGGACGCACATTGTATTTATACTATCTGTTCGGTCGGTTGTTTGCGTAAGATATCGATCGGTACAGGTAGGGCGTAGATGTATGATAATTCCTCATGCTTCGCTCTCGCGTAAATCAAGACGTTGCTCAGTAGCCAACGGGTACATAGCTTGCCGGGCCAACCAATAATAATAAAATCCCACCAGCAACTACTGCACCGGAAATTTGTATCATTCCTTGCACAGCATTGACCGCACCAAGATTGCATTTCCGTACTTGCGATTTATCACGCATGGCTTAGCAAGCTAACGAGAAAGATATGGCCACAGCGGCATAAGACTTTCAGGCAATAATCGGTAAGGAAGCCGGGTGTTCTTTGATAATTTTTTTCTGTGACTCTCAGAGTCCGAACCTAGTGCCTCTGCCAATTAAGTTCTTAGAGTTGTATTATTCTACGTTCGGTACTTTGCACGGAAAAAAGTGTCAAGAAGGACTTCAATCAATTCTCGCATAGCGTCAAGAAGGTACATCGCTTCACCCGTTTACGACATTACGAGTCAGCGTTCGCAAAGCAATTGTCCACCTGACACACTGTTGGAAGCTTGGCTTTGCGTGGTGAATGCACAAAATTGACACCAAGATGTTCATATCTCCAGAAAGCCTTCTTGTACCTACGAAATATGAAATTGGATCATAAGCCGATCATCATATGCAAGTGAAGAGCGTGTTGCGCAGTGCGAGGTTCTAGGAAAATCTTGCCGAAGACTACTCCCACAAGTTCTCGAAGTGATTTTGTCTCTTTTACTAACAAGCAGCTCTGGCGAGCCTGCCGGTCCACTTTCCGCTCTCAATCGAACTGATCTCTCTCTTAGTTATCGAAGTAGGATATAGCGGCACGTTGACTCTCGAAGTGAGTGTCCAATACTAGTTTGAGTCATCATTTGGATGCGCTCACTGAGCTCCACAATAGGTCTGATTGCGTGAGATGCCCCAATCGGTCCATAACGACAGCATAAGGTTGACCAACTACAAGAATAGCTGTGACTTTAATTCGTCTTCGACATATGGCACATTCGAGTGGGGATGTGGTTCGACTTTAGTAATCCCGTCAAAACACATTCCCTTTGGAATATTTGAAGGTTAACTCGATCAGTTTATGCTACGGCCGCAAGGAATCTAATACCAGCGAGACTGGTTTAGTATAGATGATGGTGTGTAGTTGATTAATTGTACTATGAGGAAGCGTTGCCCCAACAACGAACTCATATGTGCTCTTTCGTCTGCCTCTGATGCCTGCTTATTGTTTTTGCGCTTCCTGATTTTCAGCTATAGCATCGTGATGTGATGGGCGCGTGACACACAATTTCTATAAGTTTGATCGTTGATTTTGGTACGAAGTGTGGCCGAGCAGGTGAAATAGTATTCAACAACTGCTTATCGCCAAGACAAAATCGAATAGCAGACAAAGCACATATACCTACGAACGACTTACACCAAACATGGACCTTATTTTCATCATGCATAGAATGACGAATATCGATGAATCCCAAATTAATCACATTTCAGACGGCATCTAAATACAAAAACAAGGTTGTGCAAAAATGTGAGACAAAACATGATGTTAGCACACCAGGGATTGATCGATCTCAGGTCTGATTTATGAAATTTATCTATCCTTAATTTCTAGACTATATGGTAAGGCAGAAAACATAAGCATATATACACAATTTGAAAACACTACACTTTACAACAGGCGCATATACGTACAAACTACACATACCCGTACGTCGTCACCATTTAGCATACCTTGAGGTCAGGTATGAGCTGGGTTAGTGAATGCGTTTTCGCATCTCTCTTGAGCTGTCAAATATTACGATGGTGACGTCGTTTACTGATTGTGTGATACGTATAGCCAACGGATCAGACACATCTTATTACTTGTAAGGTTGGGTGGAACAAGTTTGATTAGTTGATAGGGTGTAAACTCCGACGTTTGCACCCTGTGATAGCATCCGCGCATTACATTAGTCTGTTTAAAATTGAATAGCAATGGCTTCGCCATTGCTATTCAATTCACATGACTTCGCCAGGTGCCTTAAGCAAAGATCAAAAGGCAGACGTGGCAGCAAAATCTTGGTCTTAGGATGTGACGAAAAGCGATTACATGTCGTGGTTTGTAGACTGAATTTCTGCTAAAATGAGAAAGGACGACTGACATTTGTGGCTATCGAATTGTATTTGGCCGGATGGTAAAGACCAGCTGTGAGTTGTTATCTCCTTTAGCAATGCCGATGGAGGGTAGAAGCGACAGAGTTGGAAACAAAAGGTGACTGTAAATCGCGAGTAGAAGCGCCAATATATGACGTTGACGAGGACTTTTCACGAAGTGACTGAGCTGCTGCTTCGGTACGGGACCTACCGTGCGGAGCAGTGAATTCTAGTGAAGAAAAGACTTGGTACCACATTTCGGACATTTCGCTACACAAAGACCATAAAATTATTCCCTGAATGAAGTGACGGGAGTATTCATTGGATTCGTCAGCTCCCTCACTCCTTACGGCAGAAGTTTATATAGAGCAAAAGGGATCATTCTTTGGGATATGCACACAACATTCAGACGGTTGGATCACAAAAGCGTTACGGCTGGCACCAGGGAAGAAGCTGAGCTCTGAATCCGTCATGTTGAAGACAATCGTAGCGCAGTGAGTCCAAATAGTTTGACATCTACCCACAAGGATTCTACGGATCGTTCATTTTCTTCAGTCCAAGCGATATCACGATATAATGACGAGAGACCCACCATGCGTGTACTACCGAGATAACCCCGTACCGTATTCTTGTTTGGGTGTGGTCACACCATGCACATCTCGTGCGACACACACTCCTGTTATCAGGGTTCGTGTAATTCCGTTAATCCCCCCCCATTAAGATTGAGAACATTTACAGTTCCAATCGATTTATGCCTCAACGAGGCTCGCGTGTCCGTTAGACACTGCAACTCAATTTGTTGGAACAAACAACTTCCTTGCTCAATGAGCCCTGTGTCAATGACACCAAAATCTCCAAGTCTCGCCGGTTCTGACGGCGAGCATACGCAGAGCCCAACTTCATCTCCCACACTCGGTGCAGCGTCGGACAGTGCGTCCGAAGCACCGAGGGATGTATACCCTAGGCTCGAAGAGCACAAACGTCGCACTCCGCGCACGCTTTCAGTGCCGAGTGGCCTCGTTGAAGATGTGGTCGACTATGAGTTTGACACCTCTTTTTCCCGGAGGGATGACGAGGAAGGCGAGCTGCACCAGCAGCGTGATACGAGCCCTGCTCGCCCCTTGCGGACCCCATGCCCGCTCCATGACTTCTTATCAGCTGAGGAACGTGGTGTAATAACCAATGACCACGACGGGAAACAGAGGCGGCAGCTTGAAGCTGCCCATAAGGCGGCTCTAAAGCGCGCCCATTCACGGTCGGTCATTGACCCTCGTGTGGAATATGGCTTTCTCCCTGCGGATCCCGCTTTGGAAGCGAAGGACGCGGTAACTCGATCGTTACGCGTCCACATCAACGAGCCCCCGACCAGAACGGATAATGCACTTGCCACATGAAAAGGTCTTCGAGCTCGTTTCTTGACCCCACAAGAGATTTCGGCAAACGTTTATTGCACTCGTCTAAGTGCTCAACGAGATGGATCTTGTGTACCCGCAATGCGGACAATACCTGTAGTGCTCGCCCCTGGGAAAGCACTACAGATGACGAAGCGCTCTTTGAGCGATGGGTGCAACGGTACCGAAAACTTTCCTCACTGCATAACCTGCAGTTGAGCCACAAGGAAGTGGACGTGCGTGTGGAGCGACACCTCCGCTTTGAGTTTGCCAAACCTAAAACAAGCCGTCGACTTCCTTCGGATTGTCGCTCTGCGACGTATGACTTCACAACCCCTAATGCTCCTGCGAGCTCTGTGTCTTCGACCGCAAGAGCTCAAGGTCACTGCTTGAGCTCAGCTCGTCGCCCTTCTACTTCCCTGGCTATTGCCGGGAAGCGCGGGACGTCTGATAACGCGGGACGTCCTGATCTTTCCGATCAAAAGCGTCCACGGCGACTGAGCAATCTTTCCGAAGTGACGCCTCAAACTCCCATGAGTTTTCGGGGTCGGAATATGCCCGCCACTTCACAAGATACCTGA
>NW_020187115.1:125586-125891 GCF_900000015.1 Plasmopara halstedii | reverse complement strand
TTGAAAGAGCTCGTTCATGTAGAATGGCGTGTAGCCGGTTGAAGAATGCACTGCATTGATCAGTGCAGACTCGACGAGTGGCAACATGGCGCTCCAGCGCCTTGGCATCTCAGCGCAAACGCTGCGAAGCTATGTCTTCGTTGGCGCGATTCACCCTTTCGGTTTGACCATCGGTCTGCAAATGATCCGCTGTCGACATATCCAACTTGGTGCCTAGCACCTTGAAGAAAGTCGACCAAAATTTTCCCGTGAAACGGGCGTCACTATCAGATCAATCAACTCTGGGAGTCCGTGTTGTCGAGAAC
>NW_020187115.1:125328-125429 GCF_900000015.1 Plasmopara halstedii | reverse complement strand
ACACATCGCCAACAAATCAATCTACATCAAATGAAATGATGTTCATTAGCAATAGATCCTAAGTCTGTTTAAGTGGCTTCGCAGCTATCAAAAGTGCAGTA
>NW_020187115.1:125131-125318 GCF_900000015.1 Plasmopara halstedii | reverse complement strand
TGAACAAACCTGATGCGAAGATCGCGCTGGTCCAAGACGTAGGACAGCAGGCGTTCTTGTTGGAGTTCCCGTAACTCTTCGGGTGGGTGATTGAGAGTCTTCACCCACGACCAGACCATGTCTTCGCTTTCGTTCCAGCTTAGACGGTTCTCGGGCAGAACCCACGGGTAGCCCCATACCGGATAGG
>NW_020187115.1:124453-125052 GCF_900000015.1 Plasmopara halstedii | reverse complement strand
CATTCCGCATCCTACGAAAGGAGATTCGACAATGGCCGTGCCATTTTCGCATAATTCGCGCTATACTTGTGCAAGTAGTTGGCGAGGTCAAGCCACTTGCACGATTCCTTCTGGTTCTTTGGAACCGGCCGGTCCATGATGGCCTTGACCTTAGCGGGATTTGCTCGAAGGCCACGCTTCCCAATAAAGCAGCCTAAAGAGGGGATTTCTTCAGCGCCGAAAATGCACTTATGCGCATACAATCGAGAACCGCACTCAAAAAGACGATGTGGTTCTCTTCATCCGTCCTCCAACACCCCGTAAGACTGTGGACGAAAATGTCGTCGAAGTATTTTGTGCATATGCCCGGTGGAGCCTGAACGATTACGTCACCAGACGATTCAATGTTGCTAGTACATTTGACAGGTCTTGGGGCATCACCAGCCACTCCCACAGCATTGCGCTCGGAGTACTCACCGCTGTCAGCGGAATATCAATCGCTCTCATGATCAATTGGGGCATCCATCTACCAAGTCGAGTGCACTGTACTTTGTGCAACCAACCATATTGTTCTGGAGAATATCCTTCCTAGGAATTGGAGTATGGGCCGAAATGGTGGT
>NW_020187115.1:120260-124443 GCF_900000015.1 Plasmopara halstedii | reverse complement strand
GGTATCCTATGCAAGTAGTTTCGTAACTACTGTTTGAAGCCGACCGTTCACTTAATCGGGTCAACTTCCAACAGACAAGCCTCGTACGACCCCGGTATCCAAAGGAACCGACGCTGATAACCAAGCTTAGGATCAAACAGACATCTTGTCGTCGTTAATGACCAAATAAAAGCGTCCGCTTCTTTCTCGATATACGACGTGTTGGGACCACATATGTACTCTGGCAAATTTTGCCTATAAAAACTCTCCTGTAATTTCCGTTTGTTGAATTATTCTCAAATACCTGAATTTGAGCGACCATCTTCACCATGGCTAAGACGCTAAACCCGATGGAGGCGTACCGCCGCGAGCAGAAAAAAAGAGAACTGAAAAAGCACCGAATGGAGCGACAAAAGCATAAGCAGGTCAAGCTTATCAGCATGGATACAGTCGCGATTCGGGAGCAACTGAGGAACTTCGAACGACAGGTGAAAGCAAACCCGACAGACGGTTTTGCGCGCAAACGTAAGCAAGAGCTCGAGGACACGCTCCAGGCAGTCGTCAAGAAACAAAAGGAAGTAGCAGACGAGGAATGCAGGAAACAAATGGGTGCACCTTTTCGGCCACAGGTGAGAATTTTGTGCGGTACAGGAGGAAAAATTGACAGACTAACCAACTACATCCACCTTGGTGCGGTAATACTAGAGTATGGCACAGCTGACACAGACCAACAAGCAGAAATATCAGAACCCGGAACGCTCTATTTATTATGATCCTATAATGAATCCTTTCGGAGCACCACCTCCCGGCAAGCCGCAAATTTACCGCGACATGCCGTCAAATCCAGTCATTAAAGCCGCACAAAGGAGCCCACTAAAACAGAGATGGTGTCATGAACCTAATGAGCAGCGAGAGCGTAATTGTGAAGAAGGAGCTGGAGTTGATGAATTATCACTGTCGGTAAGTCAGCAGCCCCGGCAACGGCCTGGATTGCGACCGCCTCTTCCACCCGGACCTCCTCCACCAGAAACGATTCAGGTGCCTTCGAGACCGCCATTTCCGAGTGGAGTATATCTCGCTCGACCACCTCCGCCTCCTCCAGCATACTCCAAAACTGATGATAGAATGGAAGGACTACCTAAACCTTCACAGCAACCGCAATCTTCGGGCTATCAGATAAATGAACCTGACGTTGCTTCATATAACGCGGGAAATCTGAGCATTGCACCCGCGCAATCCACGATGGAGGAGAATGCACAAGACAGCATTGAAGCTCCTAATCCATCATTCTTTAAATCTCGAGAAGATGAAGACGTGAAGGATTTGGCTGCTGAACGCGCGAATGAGAAGCGTACACAGCTTCGTTCGCTAGTACCCGTAGCTCTTCGTGTACAACGTCACGCGCATGCACCATCGAACTACAGAATTCCCAAAGTTGGCAATGCACATCCATTCGCAAATCCCCATCCTCCAGCCCGGTCCCCATCTGCATCGCCGCCTCAACCTGCAGATAGTGTTGCACCTGCATCTTCCGAACTATTGTACAGCGACTCCGTATCGAAAAACTTTGACGCCTTCATGGACGAAATCAAAGAATTGATTTAATGCTAATAAAAGCATGTTGTCATTGTCAATACCTTATTACTTAGCTTGACTAGCAAGTAATCAAAAACTCTACGAGCAGCGGTATCAACTACAGGCATACTACCATGCTTGTGTTGCAACTCTCTGCAAATAGTCTACTAATTTCTATTTTGCGCTTCAGTCCGTCCTGTTCAGAACCAGGTCGACAAACGCTTGTGTGGTGGATTATCAGCCCTGGATCGCATCTCTATTTTCTTATCGTCTTGCTTTGTTTCGTTTGATACCTGTACAGCTGTTATTGGCGGCACTCCGGGGTGAACATGGCCGGAGACTTTGTACTTGCACAGTGCGCACTCAGTCATGTCTTTCATGAAATTAGCGTCTTCAGCCACTATTGCCGGTATACGATCTCTCTCTGTTTTATCAATTATATCTTCTCCATCGCTTTGCTCCTCAGAAAGTACATCCAGGATGGGCACTACACATCGTCGCTGCAATGATTTGTTCCTCCGCGGTCGACACCGAAACGTTTTGTTGTCTAGAGTGATTGCGGCTTCTCGAGCCAATCGCAAATGCTCTCGATCACGATCTTCCATTCCCATTTTAACTTCATCTATGTTTTTCAGTACAGCGACAGTTGCACGACGAAAAATACCGTGATCGTGTCGTTCCCTTCTAACTTGCTTGTATTCTTTGTTAAATTCCGCTAAATCTTCTTCTATATTTCCATTTCGTAGCATCGCCTCATGACCAGTACCATCCTTCGCTTTGTAATTTCCTAAATTGCTACGAAATCCTTGCGAGAAGAGATATCGCAGCGCGCGTTTCTCCACGTTGCGCACAGGACGTAGCTTTAACGTGCTTTCAAACAGCAACCCTGATGTCGTACCATCAACACGAAACTCGCGCAACTTTTTCTTACCAAGACGCGCACATGAGTCCACATCCCCACACGTCTTTTCAATGAAAGAAGGTTTGTGAGAGCATAATCGCAGCCAATCATGCAACATCAAATCATAGTCTCGTGGCTCTATCTTGGCTAGTGATTGGACAGCATCTTTTTCCAGCGTCACACACAGTGTATTAATAGTACTTACATCGTTTGAACTCAGGCTGCGAGGAATGGAATGCCCGACTGACGATGCCGACAACGGCAAAGTCCGTATTGGGCCTCGTTTGGGTGGGCCTGACAACTCATATACAAACGGCATGTTCACGGGCTCATAGTTATGCGTGCAGATCGAAGCGTTAAAGTAGGTTATTTCCCCATCAGGACTGGTACTGCAACCATACCCTTCGTGCACGTGTCCGAAAACATGTAATTTTGGTCGCACTCTACTCTCCACTTCACGTAATAAATCCAAGCAGCCCACACGTTGGTAGCCAACAAGATCTCCATGTCCCATAGGGGGTGTGTGGGTGATAAGAACGTCAGTGTCTGAGGGGATATGCCTCCATCGCTTCAATAAAGCATCACCTCGAGGCAAATTAAAAGCCCAATTGCAAAATTCTGGCTGCCAAGGTGTTCCATAAAAAAGAAATCCCTCGATCAGAACGGCTTGATCCTCAAGATACAAAGCATTCGTAAGAAGTGCTCGCACTTCGTCCGGGTCATACTGTTGTCTATGACCGTATTGTTGCCAGAATCGAGGGTAGAAGGCTCGATCAAAGGATGACTCATGGTTGCCTGCAATCACAAGCTTGTAGCGATGCGGCAAACGACCTAGGTATTCATTGAAGGCTAGCACCTCGCTGCGCTCTCCTGTATCTGTGAAATCACCAGCGTGCACAAATACGTCGCCATTCGGTATGGCGAGCGCGTCGTCATGCAGCCCGTGTGTGTCCGAAACGCATACAACCCGCATTCTGACTATTTATTAGAATTTCTGCAACTTGCAAATTTTAATACCCAATAACATTTTAGGAACAAGTATAAAAATTTCTCGACAAAGATCAAAATTGACGAAGCGTACGTAGATCCCGTTAGTGTCATTCCTGCAATGACAGAAATAACCAATGTGCAGACTAAAGTTCTTTAAGCTCTAAGCAGGGCAGTAAATTCAAGTTTATTGTAATGAATAGCACTGCAGACGAGACAAACAGTAATGTTCTAAACGTCCTTGGTCACTTGAAATAGCAGCTTCATACCACCTCGTCTGTACATGTGAAGTCAACTTTTTTGACTTCGCATGTCCAAGACAAGGGAAGGTGTGATATTTTTCATATGTACTATCTTTTTCACATGTTAAAGCATAACAAGCATATTGAAAAATTATAAGCTCTCATTTATCTTCGACCGTATTTTACATATTGTATTACGCCTCGCACGTGTCTTAAGTGTTGGAAGAAAGGCTTTACTTGGACGCCTTAAGCTTACTTTTACTGACTGCTGACCCAATTTGAGTGGGGTGACAAGTAAGAAGTGGCGCTGTGTGTGGACAAATCAAGATTCAAGATGTAACGGGGTTACACGTGCCCTGGTAACAGGGGTGTGTGTCACACGAGATGGGCATGGTGTGCCTACACCCAAACAAGAATACTGTAACGGGGTTACACGTACCCTGGCGACAGGGGTGTGTGTCACACGAGATGTGCATGGTGTGACTGCACCGAAAATGAG
>NW_020187115.1:119365-120179 GCF_900000015.1 Plasmopara halstedii | reverse complement strand
AGAGGTTACAAATTTGTAAGATTTTTTGCAAAGATTTGCAGTGCAATTTTCTTGTCCTGTCAAATCCATATAGGTACAGTACTCTGTTCACTCTACTGCACTATTCTATGTTGTCTAAACTGTGCTCTATTGAAAGATTTTTTTTTGTTTTCCGTGAAGAACTCGAGCAAAAGATAATTGGCTGCCGACAAGCATGCACACGACAAACTCAGCCAGAAAGTTGCGCAACTCACAGACTGTGAAAACCATATTAAGATGTGAAGTGTAGAGTGCCTTGATGCCAGAATCTAATCTATCGGAAATCACAGCTGCCTTGGATAAAATTTTTGGAACTGCTCGAAAAAAGGGCTATACATATCCAGCTCCAAAATAAACGCTATCTAATTTATAGCAAAAATAAAAAGATTATGTAACCAAGTTCCTGCATATTTAATTGTGCGGTGGACACCAAACTTTCGCATTTCAAACTGACTCCCACAGGAAAGAGCGACAAAGCAGCAGCGGTTACGTATCACTAGTTCGCCTCGTGTCTACATAAAAGGCATACAATTTAAAGCGTACCGAAGGCACGCGAAGCTGGTATTGACGATAGTGCGATTACTACGCGTGATCTTGATGCAGGTCACGCTGCCATCGATACCGGTTTTGCGCACAGTGATCCTGCCAGTGTTTACTGTGAAGTAATATTTACTTTTGTGAGTGATTACCGTACTTCACAAAAAAAACACCTGACCTACTTTTGAAAGGTGATTTTGTTAATATTAAAGGTGGTCAAAAATGAACCGAAATTGTGATTATTTTGTTAGGCACCTTT
>NW_020187115.1:118328-118597 GCF_900000015.1 Plasmopara halstedii | reverse complement strand
TACTTGTATCAGACTGGTGCAACCGGGAGGGATTGCACCCAACGTAATATTCAATTCCGTCGCATTTTCCACAACTGCGTCACAAAATGGCTCGTGGCGGCATCCCAAATTGGCCCTTACTTCTCCTCGGGATAGCAAGATCGTAACCACTCCAAGTACCCGCAGCATCCTTCTTTATCCATCCAGTGCTTCGGATGGAAAGTGATCTTACTTAATCCATCCCACTTAGCGAAACGTCGGGATAATGTTCCATTACGGACACCGGTCAC
>NW_020187115.1:118033-118318 GCF_900000015.1 Plasmopara halstedii | reverse complement strand
TCTGCCACCTCTCGCTGTTGGCAAAACTAATTTACCTTCGCAAGTTGGCATTGACTATGATACCACGAAAAATTGCTGGTGTTTGTAACTGTAGCGACTTCTTTAAGAGCGTGCACAGTCTAACTGAGAGAAGAACGTCACCACTGAAGAATTGTTGGAGTGTGCGGCTGGTTGGTGTCAATTGCCTTGCTTCACCAATCAATCTAAATCTTATGTCTTTTAAATACGACAATCCCGGGATCATATCGTCTCAATGACCAAGAACAAATCTAGGCGTCAGATTCA
>NW_020187115.1:117749-118023 GCF_900000015.1 Plasmopara halstedii | reverse complement strand
CCGTTGACAAGGGTGTATAGCTGTGCGCTTTTGTCAACGGTAGACACATCCTGGGTCACGATCGATGCCCTGCATCTTGCATCTAGCATACAACGTCGTCGTCGCCTCTAGACTTCCTGCTCCACTGGAGCCCTGATGTTATTAACAACATCCGACGAAGAGCTGCTCGCCGCAGTCTTTAGGATAAGGTGCCACTCCACGCGCATCTCTAGAGCCTTGCTCACGATGTCTCGGTCGTCGTCCGATGCCACTTGGGCACGCAGCGACTGCTTCG
>NW_020187115.1:117583-117739 GCF_900000015.1 Plasmopara halstedii | reverse complement strand
CGGTTCGGAGGTTGGACCGACAGCGGGCCTTTGGAGACGACGTTTTGAACTTTTTCCATCACAAGATAGTACGTATCCAAGGGATTCGATAGGATCGACGATCCACTTCGTGCGTTCAGCACCCCTTGGTGTCCTCCAAGATGGCTTCATTCAGAG
>NW_020187115.1:117288-117573 GCF_900000015.1 Plasmopara halstedii | reverse complement strand
TACCGTTGACGAGGGTGTATAACTGTGCGCCATCGTCTACGGTAGACACACCCTGGATTAGTGTCGACGTCCGGCGTCTTGCAGCCAGCATACGGCGTCGCCGTCGCATCTGTCCAGAGGTTCTATGTCTCGGTGAGACCAGAGTGAACACGCATTCCGCGTCGTCCGATGTTATCCTCACCGTCCGCTCCTTTGTAGCTCCGATGTTCTCTACAACATCCGACGAAATGCTGCTAACCTCTCAGTCTTCGTCCAGTGGATAACGTGCCACTCCACGCGAATATT
>NW_020187115.1:116235-117278 GCF_900000015.1 Plasmopara halstedii | reverse complement strand
TATACTCTTGGAAGTCAAGCTTCCTCTGTGCAAGGTGCCGTGTGACCCGTCACACAATATCTGGCCTTTAAAATTCCTAAGGGACACCCCAACGGTTTTCTGTCATCCCGACCAATTCTGTAACTTGGAAGGCTCAATTTTAGTCGACTGCATCAGTTCAGTTGAGAGTTACAACAGGTTCTTGCCAAAAGGGTCAACGCGAGTGTTTAAGCGCGATATTTCATGACAGCAGGTACCTCTTCTCCGCAGTTTTCTTACTTGCTAGACTCTTTTGCCGGGGTGATATAGCTTCTTGCGTCAATAGTCAAAAGCATCGCTTTAGATCAAGTATGGCTCCGTCGCGTCGTAAGGCCATCTCGAGGTTTCAGTCTTGAGATGTCGGGGCATCTATTCGGCTGCATTGCTCAAGTCGGACGAGCGACAGTGCCCATTTGATAACGTTTCACCATAAGATACCTCAGCTATGATATTGAAAGTTTGTCGGATATAAAAGGCACTAGGATCAACATAGTAAAGCTAAAATTTCATCACTCCAACCGTGGCCAAGCCCTTCATTGATTGGCTTTGATACATAAACCGCTTAAGAATCAAATGTGCGCCTTGGGTGTCCTGAAGACCACTTGAGGCATGGGAAGTGGCGGCGTAAGCTCTCCCATCAAATAATTGCTGACTGCGCTCTGACCGCGCATCACTGCACGAATTAGTCGTTTGGTCGGACGTATCAATCCAATGTTT
The DNA here is from genome assembly GCF_900000015.1 of Plasmopara halstedii. Lineage (NCBI taxonomy): Eukaryota > Oomycota > Peronosporomycetes > Peronosporales > Peronosporaceae > Plasmopara > Plasmopara halstedii. The sequence goes on along the minus strand of NW_020187115.1, from coordinate 116,543 downwards.
GACTCAGTGCGATAAAGTCTAGGCGCGCGCTTATCGCTTCAGGTTCTTATGAAGGAGCTATGGGTCAAGCAGGGGCATCAACTTTTCAAGTTCGTCCTGCATGCCTTGGGGCAAATAGGAGAAGTGCTCTATTCTCACAGAGGGTCAGTGGTAACGACTCAGGTCTAGATTGGCTACTAGTGCCATCAAGTGCAGCGCGGCTGTTGTAACTCTTTGTTCAGAGGAAACTAAGCTATTGTCACCGACCAAACGTTCTATACAAATACCACACTCCAGGAGTTTTCAAAACCTTAATCAAAGCAAATACG
>NW_020187115.1:116050-116225 GCF_900000015.1 Plasmopara halstedii | reverse complement strand
TGTATCCAATAGCTCCTTCATCAAGCGGCGATGCAGCTGACGCTGTCGTGCCTCAATAATAATTTCGCTAGGTATTCGGCTGTTGGTAGAGTTCGGCTGGGCATGTGGCTGTAGAGACTGCAATTGCAACTCCGGGAACATTTCTCGACGAACTAGGCGAGCGACAGTATCAACT
>NW_020187115.1:111128-116040 GCF_900000015.1 Plasmopara halstedii | reverse complement strand
CACACCACAGCTCCCTTGGGAGAGTGACGGGTCACTCTCATGTAACCCCGTTACAGTTCGCCTTCAGCTAGGAATCTAACTTCACCTATTGGATCCGTAACGGGATACGTTCAGCGTAGTTATGTGCGTGTATATTACACTATTCCATAGGACTAAAGGCAAAGCAAATATGCCAAAGTCAAGACCTGAGACGAAGTTTGTCGATGATTTGAAAGGGTACGGGTGAGGTTGGCGTGTAACGGGATACATAGTGTATTGTTGCTGTACCTCGGACTTAGAGCCAAGCTCAAAAGTGTCAAAATAAGGAACCACGATGAAGTATCCTGCCCGGGTGAGATGAGTGGCACGCCAAAAAAGAGAGATTCATGGAAGTATTGCTAGCTCATCCAGGCAACAGATAGAGTTCAATTTTGAAAGATAAACAAACTACATGCATATAGTTTAAGCGAGCTAAATAATTTGTATATGTCACTTTGAATTTTAGAGCATCATAAATCACACAGAATCTCGAAGTTTCTCGATCCCCTTGTGCGGTATTCAAGCCTGTCCTATGAACGTTTGTCACAGCAGATTCGTGAAGTTTTTTCTTGCTTACGAACGTTGCACTGCAACGACATTACAATTGTTAGTATCATTGTCAGTTTGAAGACCAAGTTAAAATTGATTGAAACCTTTGCAAGAATTAAATACGAGCCGCTCAGATAAGTAGTTCTTGAGACACCAAAACAGGCGCAAGCTCGTTGTTTTACATGCCGCAGCCGGAAATAATATGTGGTCACTCACTAGGTATGGAATGTGACACCCCTTTGAAGTGCCATAGCCAAGCACCATAGGGAGGGAAACCGGCTTCCACCGTGAAGCCGCGTATTCTAAGCTTCCAACTCTTCGAGGATGAGAACGGTAAATGTCTCTCGAGATAAAATAATTTGAAATGATCATAACAAGGGTTACGCTTCCGCCGGAGCATCGATAGATAATCCAGCATTTTTAAGTTTGAAAGATGCGCACAGGGATGGGTAGTAACTTTTCGAAGAACATTTTCTGACATGGGAAGTACTCCAGACTCCGACGTCGCTGTAGTTCGGGAGTTTATGTGTACGATCTAAATGCTTGCCCTCTCGTTAAAGGGAAGCAAAAGTTGCGAACTATGTCTAGTAGTTGAGTACTTCATGACGAAACACAAGTACACTCTCTGGAGGAGTCAATATCCGTACCCAGAGGTCCTTCGAACAGGTGCGCAATGAGATCTTAAGTGATACGGGGTCACGAGCTCTACCTCTTTTTTCTCAGCATAGCTGTGATCCTTTGACTCAAGTCTGCGCGACGAGCTGCTACAGTGTGCATTCCACCAAGTCGTGTCGATTTAAAGTTAAATTTGGCATTCAATACTACAATCACCGCCTCTTCAAAGGAAGACGATAAACATTCATCCTGGGCGGAAGCTTCCCATAAAGACGGTCAATCTGACCGCCTCAGGAAAAGGATTGGCTGCCATTCCGGCAATAAAAATTCTCAACTCTTGGATAAAGTCCACCAGCTCCTTTTTGCCCTGTCAGGCAGCAAGAAAACGCGATCGCAGGCGATGTGCCTGGTTGAGCGGCGAGAACACTCGCAAAAGCTGCATCTTCTGCTCCGTTCAGGAGGGGAAAGCCGTTTCGATCGGAGTACCGCACGTCAGTGCCCATTCTCGAGCTCGGCCCCCGAGCTTGGAGATAGCTAGCGCCACGCACTGTTGCACGTTCTGGAGCATGGCGGATGCCATAGCCATCTCGTCCTCTCTCACCCAGAGCAGGCGATTCTCTCTATCCTTACCCTCGAAGGTCATAATGCTCACCATGAGCGACCTGGGTCGGAAGGAGTCATCCGTTGTCGACGGTGTCGTCTTGGACGCAGTCGATGCCGGTATCTTCTTTTCAAGGTGCTCTTGCAGAGCATATTCATAGCTTGAAAATGCCTCTAAGCGCGCGCTTATCGCTTATTGCGAGACAAGGCGTTGCACGCCTTCAGAGCCAAGCAAGGACATTAACATTCTAAGCCCATCCTGTATGCCATGAAGAAAATAGGAGAATTTCAGCATCTTCATATAGGATCAGTCGTAACGACTCAGGCATAGATGGACAACGGGTGCTACCAAGTGCAGCGGGGCTGCCGTAGCTCTTTGCTTAGAGGAAGCTAAGCTTAGGTCACCGAACTAACGTTCTATACCAGGACCGAGACGTTTGTAGCGGATCGCAATCCGCTACCTTCAAGAGTACCTAAAACCTTAATCCACGACAAATACACTCTCCCGTTTAAATATGAAAACTGTTGTTTGTTTTTGGCAGAGCAGTCTATTTCTAAATCCTAGGTCTTCCTTAATTGAACAGTAAAACATAACTAATATGCATATCTACTGGCAGCCCCGCAACGTAGTTACTTCTTGTTACGGTGTAACCACACCATTGTGTAACTACCCCAACTTATGTGATTCACCTTCGTACGGTCACATAATCTTGTGTGGTCTACCCTTCCATACAAAGGTACGTGTTCCTTCGATACACTCTGGGTACGTGTAACCCATTACAGGCTGCGTCATTGTTCGGATTACCCCTTGCAGTTCAAAATTGCATCGCTGCCTCAAGCGGAAGATGACTGATACATTACTTCGTCTACAGCAGAGCGCTTCACGTCATTATGACTGGTGAGATCGGGATGGAAGTATAACTTTAACAAGTCCACCTCCAATATCGGCTGTATTTGCATTCTCTTTGCGAAATATAGAGTACTGCAAAACTACTTTTTAGCTGCGACCGCGAACGGTCCGTCGTAGTCTGGTTGAAGGTCAGTCTTTGAGCTGCAGACAATGCATGTGTAGATAGGCTGACTGCAGTCTTATCTTAATGTTGCTTCTGTGTACTCTGACGCTCAACCTTGTCGCATAAAGTCCTACGAAGCGTAGCCGGGCTAATATTGTAGAATGCGAATTGAATCCGTAGCTCCACGACTAAACGAGGGCCAACCGTTGTGGTGTTGAAGGACAAAAGCGGACCATTAATTATCAAAAAAGCAAACTACGAAGGCGTGTACTGCGCTATGCAGTGTTTGCTTCAGCACCGCGATGGCTGCACACAAATGATTCAGAGAGTATCTTCACATTACGCGATTTGCGGAGTCGACGCACCATCTGTCGGTGTATTGAAGGCGGTGTACATGTCTTAACACTAGTTTGCGTTCTATACACCAAAATTTGAGCTGGCAAGAGAGGGACGAAGCAGAAATTATGTAAGGGAACAACATGCTGTACCCTCCGATCGGTGACACCGGTGATATGATCCAACTAGCTCAGTTGGTCTACGAAGACTACGGTGCCTGAATTATTTCTGAATGGCCGAAAGCCAGTTCAAACTGACGACGCCTGGTGCTTATTTACTGACTCCTTACAACCACAGAAAGCACTGTTGGCTAAAAAGTGCAAAACCTGCGTCACTTATCGACTTCGGAGCATGTTTGTGCTCATTTGACTAAATGTTAAGCGCTTTTGAAGTCCAAAATGTTGCTGAAAGTTGATGAGCGTCTCGATTGGTGGGTCTCGTCGAGTCTGAAGTAGAGGAAGCAATGTGGATCAACTACAAATTGCTTGACAAACACAAGCCAGATTTATTTACACACTTGCATGCTTCTTGATCACTCTTAATATTACTATTGTATCACTGGATCATCTTTTCAGTGGATTGAACTATTTCGTCCAGACGTGGTTCTCCCTAATTGGAAGAATCTTGAAAGTACTTTGGTGCAAAACTGTTTTGAGACGGTTAACTCGCAAGTTTGCCAACAGTTGCAGGCATCCTACACAGCATTTCTCTGTTTTTCTACAGATAGGTAGACGTAAAGAATAAACCAATTTTCAATCACATGTTGATAGGCGGCATGTCGTTGTTTCTGGAGAATATCTGTACTCAAGAGCGGGGCCATATGGCTCTCGCCATTACTTAGCCGAGACATTGAAAGCCAGACAGCTCTTGACCTACTATTCGTGAAGTAGTAACTGATATACAGCCATCAGAATTTGGCATGAATATTGTTGCAGTCGAAATATTCTGGGATGTTCTTTCAAGAAGGTATGAGCTACGGCCTGCATTTACTTGTGAAGGGCATTTTTGCTGCCGCCAAAACCAAGCGAGGAAGAGCTGTCGCAGACTATCTCGATATTATCTATTCGAGAAATCGCTCACACTTGCTTCTTATCTTTCGTTCCATCTCACCACCAAATCAATAGGAAGCTTGTAGAAGAAAAAAATAACCCGAGAGTGCCGGCGTTGATTTAACCTGCCGCTAGAAGATGGGGCCGACTGCAGGACCGCATCTTATGCTTGCAAAATGTAAATCTATTCTCCTCGAGATTTCAAATCCGGTAAAGCCAAGATGAAAGCTCGTGCTTGTATGTTATCCGATATCATTACCGATGCAAATTCCTTGTGTTATCTTTAAAAAAGTATTGGTATCTAAGAGCCAATTGACAAAGCTATTACCATATTCCAGAAGATTTTCTGAGGTATACCGCGCATTGGATACGACGTTTTACAACACTTCGGGCGTTTAAAAACTGTAAAAAGAGATACATTGTAACGGGGTATCACGTATTTTGGTAACAGGGTTGTGTGGCACACTAGATGTGCTTGGTGTGACCACACCCAGACAAGAATACGGTACGGGGCTAGGTAGCCAGTAGTTATGCATGTATTTAGATCTTACTAAATATATTGAGTATATTTTGGGAAATCTAAACTTTTAAAATTAGGCTGCTTTGCCGCAGATAAAAATAAATAACAATCAGTTTTGAATTTAACATGGAAGAGCTAATTAGCCTTGGGTAAGGCAATCATTACTCTTGGAGTAAGCGGATTGCGATCCGCTATCTCGTACTTGTATTAAC
>NW_020187115.1:111021-111118 GCF_900000015.1 Plasmopara halstedii | reverse complement strand
ACCTTTCTCCGTCTTGGATAAGATTGAACACATTTTAACTGCAGAAATGGATTGCTCTTATTTAGAGGAGCACAAATCATCCATCAAACTTTGTGTT
>NW_020187115.1:107098-111011 GCF_900000015.1 Plasmopara halstedii | reverse complement strand
CCTAGCTACATGCAAAACACCTCAAGGGCTCATAGAGGTTTAAATTAGCAAAACCTTAGCTGAATTCAAAATGAGTTGTGGTTCCTAGCTACATGCAAAACACCTCAAGGGCTCATAGAGGTTTAAATTAGCAAAACCTTAAATTAGCAAAACCCTGGGCTCATGATTTATAAATCAAGTGTGTACTGAGGTTGAATCTCATCTTCAACTAAAAAAGATCCTGGGTGTACGGAGCTTGAGCTTCGGAAGTTCGAACTTCAGCTTTCGTGGAAAGAATCCAATAGAAGTGACTGGCTTACGCCAACCGCTTCTAAAGACAGAGCCACGTCGGTCACGTCACCAATACATATCCTCAAGTAGGAACCCGCATTCTGTCTTACATAGACTGTATGTGACTTCAAATAAGAAATGACGTATGCACTTGGGAATACCATACCGTAATTTTCTTTTATTGATTCCCACAATGCATACAAAAGGTACATAAATGTTTCTTCATGTAATGGCTAAGTTTATGCCACTACGGTTTTGCTATATTAACTATAAATTACTATATTATTGTAATGATCCTAGGGTTTTGAATATTGGCGGCTCTGCCGCATCCAAAACAATAAAATACGGTTTTGATTTTGAACAGAAGTGTTTGTTTGCCTTGGTTAAGTTTTATGTACTTAGAAGTAGCGGATTGCGATCCGCTATACTAGTACCGAGTCCTGGTCGGTGACCTAAGCTTAGCTTCCTCTAAGCAAAGTGCCACGGCAGCCCCGCTGCATACTCGCTCTCAGCTGAGGGGGACATTTCGTTTCCCTCGGAAATCTATCCACCGAACCCCAGCGGCGCACGGTCGAGTGTCTTACACCTACTGGGAACGACTTGGAGGTCGTAGTCAATGGGACCTAATCTTGAAGGAACGACTTTCTCTCAGAGGATTGAAGCTGACAATTTAAGGTTGCTAGCAGCAAACATCTGTATACGGTATCGGTGAAGCCGTGGTTTGTCCTAACAGATTCAGAAGTGTCATACAATCACATACGATACGCGACTGTTGGAAAAGAAGACACTACGCGGAGACAATGAAGATGCCGACCACGCATACAGTAATCGTATGGTTGTGATGGGGACTTTTTATCTTGAAGACTTTGCCAGCGTGGAGCGCTGCGTCGCTGTAAATTTTGATATGAGGTGTGATTTCGTTATCTTCATGGCGTAGCATAAACGCCGCAAGCCTTGTATCGACCGGAAGCAAATAACGCACTTTTCTTCGGCTAAAAGCTTGGGCGAGTCGTGACCCAGTATTTTTCAAGAAGCAGAAACACTTTGGGCGTAAGGTTAACGCTACAATTGCTTCAGATCATGAAATTGTACGATATCTAGCCATGACATTGCTCAGCGCTTGGGGTAAATCCAACCGGATTCTGCAATCCTGAGAGATTATCTTTATTGCGACAGAAGGGAGTGACTGTATGTCGTGCTCCCCTGACTTTATATCCGAAAGAAGGGCAAATCCCAGATGCAAGCTAATGTGTTCTGTGCAAAGTCAGCGGAGAGTAGACGTGATTAAGTTTTGCGGTTTCCTGTGTCAAAGTCAGTGAAAACGGGCAACTACAAACCACAAGTAGAGGAATTCGGCCCTAACGTCATTCGAGATGGTCCATCCTTATCACGATATAACCTTCAGCTACGTCGTCGTGCGGGAGTTTACGGAAAAGCATCAATTCAAAAGTATCGCTTTTGGAGTGACCTTCGGGGGGCCACATGAAAAGAGAATATACATGCTGCTCGGTGGGCCCTATGTACTGGACGCATTGCATGCATAAACGGGTTCGCACATATTTGTGCGCATGTGAAACGTGTCAGAAAGTGACACCGCCACAGTATTTGTTGGCAAAATTTTGCATGGGCATATTTTTATCAAATCTGCTAACACTGCGTCACATTGTGCTCGCTGTTAACTCATGTCGTTACTGTTAATGATACCGTTACAGGTGTGGATAAGCCTAGCTTTTTCTTCGGCATAGTAATTCACCACATGACTTACCGGTAGATGATGGGTCGGAGAGCAATTTGAGCTTTACACCGAAGTTTGAACGAACTTTGTTCCAGGTGTTAGGTCAAGAGTGGACATACCACCCACTGACCACTCACCGATTTATGAACGGACGAAACGCGTGAATTGTGTTGTGGGGACATCTTCCGAAGGACTTGCGGGGAAAGGCAGTAGTTATTGAGCGAATTGTTCCCACTTATTGAGTCAGCACTGGATTATTGAGTGCATGTCTTTATAGGATTTACCCCTGTTTTGAATATGTGGTTTAGTAAATCGCCAAATGCCTATGGCACCGCCACAAAGTATCATCGTTTCGGATGGGGGAGTGTCCGAAAATAAATTGATTTGTTGGTGCCAGGCCGGCTACTCCTCAAAGCAAAATCACAGATGCTATCACAACGATCTCTAGTGTTATGCGCCGAGTGCGGGATGCTATGACTGAGCAAGGAATTTTCGGAATGTACTTTGATACCAGTGGCAGGCAAACAAACGTGGATATGTAGTTTTATACAACGATGTTAATCGACCTACACATGCAGTGCCGACAGGCTATTAGACTGAGCTGCAAATACGCTACATCAGACCGCTCATTTTTGCAGCGAAATAAGGTAACAATGTATCCTCAATACCCTGAAGGCAATGCAAGCATATCTTGAATTCAATGTCGGCTTATATAGCAACAACTTTTAATTCTTCAGCCATACCCTGTCCCTCTTCTCTAGAGCAGTGAATCTGAGCCGTTAAATGTATGCTGTTGGACGGTGTGACATAGAGAGCAGATCCGAAAACGGTTCATCTCTGTACCAGATACACACCAAGAAACTTGAATAGAGTCGACGGAAGGGCACAGAATAATCCAGCAGCCGCCGCTCAAGAGCAGGTGATTATCGTGAGGTGCGTGGCCCGTGGAAGTAGAAGCTCTCGAGAGCGACATTTTGCCATATTACCTCGATGTGGGCGGAGGACCCGCGCGCAAATGCGTGCAAGAACTTTAGTCAGCGCAATTTGCAACTTCTGATGGTATTAATCATAAACGTTATCGTGAAAAAACGCAAAATTTGATATGACCTTTGCGCTATTAGAATGTTTTCAGCGTCTCAGAATCGTGTTACCGCTAGAAAGTGGAAGGTAGTAAAGCTACCGGCGATGGTCGAGATGTTGATCCGTATACAACAATGCTCCTCACGTCCGAATGGTTCATTAAATCGGGACCGTAATATGTAACCAGGGAGTCATTCAAAAGTTGTATTCACATCGCCTCGGGATGTTAAATGGTAAAGTTGAATTCTTTTTTGCTGTGACTGTGAATGGCCCGACGGAGTGCAGCTACAAATTATTCTCATAGTCAGCAGACACGACATATGTCGGTTGACCATTGGCATCCAGTAAAAACTTTACCACAGAACACATAGGTGAACCTTTCGCCTCCCTCCGGCATAAATACGCTGTATTCAAATCCAGCCTCTCGGTGACAGCGTCGTACACTTTGTGCATGACGGCCAATCTCATATAGAAATATATAGTTGCTGATTTTACTATGAAGTGTAATCGGTCTGATATCAGCATGCCAAATTGGATCGACAGCCCTCCGCCACAAAGCCGAAGTCACTTCGTGGCTGTGTCAACGGCATGTGACGATTAAACAAAACATTTTAAGAAATGGGCCAAAGCCCGTTGAGACATGAACTCCGTTTTTCCACACAAACTTCATAAGTGGTAGCAACTGGTAGATCGCGCCAGTACTGCGGTCTCTACGCGCGAGTGGTGCAGCGGGACTGCCGTAGCGTTGCGCTTAGAGCAAGCGTAATTTAGGTCACCGACCTTTTGTTCTATACTTAGAACAAGTCCAAGCTAGCAGATCGCAATCCG
>NW_020187115.1:94214-107088 GCF_900000015.1 Plasmopara halstedii | reverse complement strand
CCACGCCATCAATGGCATGCAGCGACTGCTTCGCAACGAGAGCAGTGCTCAGTAGTTTACGTGCCACTTCACGTGCAGCACGGGGGCCTCGCCCTCGATGCCTCGGCCCATGGCCGACCATGCCACACATGACATGCAGCGACTGTTTCGATATTTGAGCAGCGCTAAGTGGGTCACGTGCCACTCCACGATCAGCTCGCGAGCCACGCTCGGGACTCCTGTTCGATACACCGTTGATGTCTACCAACACGGACATTCCAATGTCCAGCACGTTGACTGTCTCGGTCTAGTGCTCTCGCCAATAGCGCTTTTGCCTCCTAGCAGAGGTGGGTTCACGACTGGCCAAAGCTCCACCAGGAGACGTGCGCGTAGCGCCCAAGGTCTTTGATCTCCAATCAATCCATGGCTCATGGGGTTCCAACCATGCCATTCCCAAGATGAGGTCATACCTTGCGTCCAAGTCTAAGACTAGACAGCGTTCTACGCTATCAAACTCAAGAAACTTGACTCCGATGTCCACAGAGACATTGGGGACCAGATACGTGTCTCCGTCGGACGATGTCACCCAACCGCGCTTTCAGCGCCTCAGCGTACAGCTGACTTCCTTCTATCGTGAAGCGTCAAGCATAGTTGCCTGACCCCCCGGAATCGATGAGGATCTTCCATAGCTTCTTGAAGCCCTTTACGGTCGCCTCCACGACCAGCAAGCCCGGTTTGCATACACGCTCCGTGTTCAAGAGCAGGAAATCCTTCGGGGCTGGGCCCTCTTGATCTCTACCTCCCTGAGACTCAGCAGAACTCAGTTCTTCCCCAGTAGGCCGCCTCGCGCCTACTGGGTGGTGTCGTTCCCCCGCGACGAACCAGACTGGTAGGCACTGAGGCGATGGTTCGAAGAATCTTGACGCGCCTTGCGCCGGGGCAACCATTCCGAAGATGACGGGTGTCTCCACAGACGAAGCAACGTCGAAGGTGTGTATGCTGCCCGGCTCCTCGGAGCTCTGCTCCCTCGTCCTCAGCATAGCTGAGATCCATGGGCACAGGCCCGCTCGACGAGCTGTTGAAGTGTGCATTTCAACCAAGTCGTGCCGACTTGAAATTGAATTCGGCATTTAATGCCATATTCACCGCTTCTTCAAATACAGACGGATGCACACGGAAGACTTCCATTCTGATCACGCCGGTGCGGAGGCCTTCAAACGTGCAAAGGTGGTCAACGCTCGCCAAAATGCTTTTACTGACTACAAGAAAGCGCTGGTAAGGCATCTTCGGTTAAGCGGGACTTCAAAGCGCGCCCAATTTAAAGAGCGCACCGGTGTATGGCACACCTTGTCATATGATGTAGCAATGTACCTAACCGTGAAGTGTTGCGCCAAACGTCGAGATAGTACTACATTGGTGAAATATCATAAGTACTGGCTTCCGTTTTTTTAAAAGTCATAGCAACCTGAACTTTTGCGTATATGAGCTATCGCACTGTTTATATTCACTTGGCTCTGGTTACAGACAAATTAGTAACTGACAAAAGATTTGATCGAGGTACAAGTTCCATTAAGACCAGGGATTGGAAACGTTTTCTCACCGGGAATGTGATAGGTTGTCGTGCACTTTGCACGAAGGAAGCTTCGACTCAAGGAGCCTGTTTTAACAAACGCACCGATTGTGGGCTCGTATGTTTCATCCATGAGCGCAATCAAGACTTTATATCATAGCGTACCGGGCTTTTAATTAAGCAAGTTTTTATGACTTGCGTACCGCGATGCGATAGGTGACTCAGCGTCTTTGCAGGGGGGAAAATATTTAAGCGTGTGCCTGGTTGTTAGCGACAATGGTGTCAGGGCAATTTTACAGAAGTGGAACTCGCATGAGTGTGGACGTCCCTTCCACTTTATCTGAAACTAGGAAATAAAATTCGACAGCTCATTGTTTATTTCATCGCGTATAGGGAAACGCTAGCGGCAAATAACACTTCACGAATAAATTTATGCAGAGATGTCGACACTGTGCGAAAGGCTCGCGATGTGTTTTAAAGTGTGGCGGGCAAAGTTTTGGATGCATTCTCAGAGCTACGCCATCGCACGTTTTATCCTAAGGAACTTATGGCACTTAGGATCCCTTCGTTGTTCGTCAGCAGAGGGTAGCTCAGCTTCTAGAGATGATAGAGACGCTACTCAAATTAACCGCGCGATTCACACTTGACTGGTTGGTAAAGTGGGGATGTAATATTGGTTTGGTTAGGTCACGAAGAATGCCGGATGCGTACACATTTTATCCGGGACGTTTACAGTATACATTAATCACTGTCACGATCACAAGCAGTTTGATGCAGCGAGGTCGCAATTTAGTTCTATAGACCGCTGACACTGCATGTGAAGATAGAACTGTGGCATTCAATGAAACATTCTGTCATTACGAGTTTGTATCTGGAAATCAGTGTGCTGCCTCTGGGCATCGTGGTCTCTGCCATATCGTCACGCACCCAGTGTTGAAGACAAATTCGCTACGATGGGTACCCGGACTGATATCGGCGAGTCTAATTGTATCGACAGCCCCTTAAACATTAAGTCCCGAGCCACAATGCGGTGGTTTCAAAGAAGCTCGAATATTAGTCAAATCTTCTATAAAATGTGAGGTGAGGTCTCCGGAGATACGCACTGCGTCATAAAACACAACCTTCATAGGAGCAAAAAGCTGCAGTAACACGGTCTCTATTCTTCACAGCTCGATCAAAGCATTCTGTCTGACCATCTCACTGCGGATGGTCACTAGTTAACATGTCCAATTTAATATCTATAATGTTGATCAAAGTGGTTAAAATTTGCTGAAAAGCGCGGATACAGATCCAGCTCAATGGCCACCAGCAAGCTATGCCGGCAAAAACTTTGTCGAGAAAGGATAATTTGATTCCTCGCCGGTCATCGCTCTACTTGTATCAGTAATCTTGTTCAGACGGTTTACAAAGACTGCGATGCTGGGATCATCGAGCGCATCTTTGGAAGATTAAAAAAATTACCATTTTTGGACTACCAACACCCTGTCAGAATCTGAAGACTGACCATGCGGCGAGAATCTAGACCGCTAACACGGTCTCATGTGTGCATATACGCGCTTATATCGTCGGTTATCAATACCTAGCTCTCATCAAGCCGCATGTTCATTCTATTCCGAAGAGGCCATCCAAGAGGTACCATATGTCTCGTATAATACTCAATACTTGATTTCTCAACCACGAAGTACAACCACATGATGCGAGCCAAATAGATTACTTCTGCGATACAGCGATTGTAAAAAAAAAGTTGTGTGCTTCAATAAAAACGGAGCTCGCAAGCTTTCTGCTTCCCACCTCCAGCAGCGCAACACACGTTGCGTCATACATGTACACTTTACGTGATGCCTCAACAATTGGCGACGTCAATATCATCACAATTATCAATTTATTGTCGGAGTAAACTGAATGAAAGTTTGCCACCACATCAAGCCAGTCCGTCTGAATTTTTATCTCAACGAAAAACTCGGCAACCATTTTAGCATTCGTTGTAAAATGTACGATAACAACGTTGCTGTTCGCAACATCACAATATCACTTTGGATGATTGGCGGCTTAGCCAAGCAGACGCGTCCTGACTCAGCAAGGTAACTTTTCACTGCAAGATAATTTTTGTCGTGAGCCAAAAAATCTTCTCCACCAATTTATGCTGACGAACTTGAAAACACGATCAACTGTTCATTGACATCTGCTTGGAGTACCTCGCAGCTCATAAAAATGGCTAAAGCTCTTCAAGCGACATGAAATGGCCGCTCAGGACTTGAGAGAGAAAGTATATTTCAGAACTCGAATGAGGACTGACTTTCATAGTCAGTCTTGAAGGCCTTTGCTTCTCCCTCTACAAGCACCATTCGACCTCCAATCCTAAAAAACTTGTGAGAGGTCGTATCTTGTTGGTATAATTTGCAATGTTGTTGTCAAAGACCAAGCCATGCGATTGATTCAAAGAAACAGTTTATTCCACGATGGTTTTTAATTATCTGAAAATTGCCCGCATGCCATTCCTCCCAGTTAGCATCACAGGAAGGAAACTACGTTAGCGCTAAAGCCACATTTGCATATATTGAGAAATAGTTTGTTTTGAAGCGCGAAATATACGGGCACTATCTGCTAGTGTTTTATGTGGTTCTGGACGACCCGTGGATGTTGAACAACGATCGTTTTTAGGTATGATGGCTAAAACCGCTTGTCGCCAGATGGTCGAACGTCACTGGCGCGTTAAACAGTTGAAGTGGTAAAAGTAATAATCCCAGAGCATCACGCTCAACGCTTACCAATTTCAGAGTTATATCGCTGTCTCTCAACAATTTGGGCAAAGACACGCGAACGACCATGCAGATCTTTTCCAGATATCGACGTCTGCGCGGAGTAATGGCTGCATTTAGCTTATTGTTAACTAGCACGATGTCCGACTTAGATTAGCATCTTTGCCACCTTGAGATAGCGCCGAGCGGGTTAATTTACTAATTTTACCAAACTCGCTTCCTTTTTTAAATCAAAGATTACGTCAATGAGGACCATTGACATGTGAGGCAATATACAATTCAAACAGCAGGTAATTTCAATGACATTCTATAGTCTACACGCGTGAAGAGTCTCCTATCACCACGTCGTAATATTTCTTTAACAAATAAAGAAGCTACTACCTCCGGTGAACAATCCGGTTTTCACAGAGAGGAAGCCGAACTTCACATTTAGCGCGATACTCACTGTCTTTTTCTTAGACCTAGGGCAGACTTGAATAACCTCGGTGTGAGCCGAGACCGTCCGGAGGTACGTTACTGCCTTTGGAATTCCATTCAGTCGATAGGAAATCGTAGTCTCCGGACTTGTATGCTAGTTCTTGCCTCGCCTGACAATTTGGCAAGAACCTCCAATGCACTCGATACGCCTGATCAGGCGGTGGAAACACGTGCGACATATGTCGTCTCAAATCTTCGCGTATTGGAAATGCGCCATTCGCAGAGGGACCACGCTTTATTGTTCATTCTCATCCGCGGATCTCTAGCTTGGAGACCACAGCAGGATGTGCTTTGACTCTCTTCGGAGCAAGCCCGAAACCGTGTTTTTGTATCTATTCTCAAAGGGCTGGATGCTTTCTATCAGCGACGTTATCTGTGCTTCCTCCAACGCTTAGTTAGAGCTCTTTTGATGTATCGTCCAGAGCGTTTCACATTGGTGAGCACGTATAGGCGAACGATTACCGCGCCAAGCCTTTGGTCCGCCAGTTCTTTGACCTCATCGAGCGCAACAATGCTATTTTCTTTCTGAGCGGGTCGAGTTATTTCGGAATAGGCAATCAATCAAATCGTGTTTTATTCGCAAAAAAATATATTTTAAAGCCTCGATCGTGGGAGTCACTCGAAATTTCACCCAGTGTTGTCGTGGCTTAAAGAAAGAGAAAGTTTTGCTTCAGCGAGGTCGCCTTAACAAACGCTCAGAGATCGGATTCGGACGCTCCCTGCACGGGAGGAACAATGAGTTGTTACCAAACTAGCTAGCTACCTTGATTGTTTTGTATTTCAATATATCTATTCAAAATTAACTCTAATTGTAGTAATACTATTTAAATGCGTTTCGCTATGTCCATTAATAAAACGATTTACTGTCTGACGCAAGGCGGACAGCCCACGTGTACCACGAATCTCTTTTTGATAGAACCTGAACGCTTCTTGATAATTTATACTTTGGTCCCTTTTGTCTTTTAGAAAATTTTACAAATGTATAAGGCATATGTACTCAATAGTACCGCACATACCCCCTGAATGTGGTAGCATCCGCAGTCACATAAATGCTTACGTGGGTAAAGTAAAGTCCTGAATCCTCTCGTAATTTTGAAAGGTTGATATTACCCTCCCATAAGACCAGCTCAGTATGAGTTCTTTCTGAATATGAAAAGCATCTACAGGGCACTTTAAATCTTGTCAGTATCGTTGCTGGTCGAGCCAACTAAGCGCGTGAAAGTGTTCGAGCAGTTTGAATATGATAGAATTTTTCACTTTAGGTACTCATTCAGGGCCACTATGCCAGATCTATGGGTACAAAGATGCAAGCCTTAAGGGCTTCAAGTGTGCCCCTATGAAGGGACAAAAGGTAAAGCCCCCAGCGTTTAAGTCTGCGATAGAGAGCTAGCTATGGAAGCAGCCCTGATCACCAACGAGTAACTTAGAGTTTGCCCTTATCAATCTAATCGGTCACATATATTTGGCTTAAGTTTAAACAGTATACGCACTTATACCGATTGGTCTTTGCTTATCAGATTCAATAGTAAAGCCTGAAGCATCACAGACGATCTGAAATGACTGACTGGATTTAAAGAGGTCGAAATTGGGCACAAAAGATGCGTTCATCCACAGCCTTAAAGGCCATTTTTTAACCACCATTTGCACAGCTCTATAAGAGGAGGGGTGAGGAGCTATACCATTTTGGCATAATTTGCGCTATAATTGTGCGAGTAGTTGGTCAAACCAAAGTACGTCGCGAGTTTTTCTGAGATGGAGTACTGGCTAGTTTCGAACACGCTGCTTATTGCGGGATCTGCCTGTATGCCAAGCATTCCTCAAAGCATATCAGATAAAAAGTTGGGTGGCTTCAAAAACACATTTGTCTATGTCATCAAAATGATCGTTTACACACATTCATTCGGGAATTATTTGCAAGTTTCTATGTGGTTTTCCACATCTGCTCCCCGTGCTCTTTACGACTATTGACAAAGATAGGTTTGTGCATAGGCACGATGTGGCCTAAACAGCATTAATTTCAGATCTCAGTCACTTCCAGTGCATCTCGATTGACGTACTCTCCGCAGTAAGATGGATAGCACTGTCTCAAATAGAGAATTTTTAGTAGTTATCAGCTAAGCCAAGAGCTGGAAGCATCGGTGTACTTCTGCAGAACATCTTTTCTTACCGAAGATGGGCCGTCGTGTCTGATGAGCGGAAATTTTCCCGCTTGAAAGCACGCACACTCTGTCTCTTGGTGTTGCCAAAGAGAAGATTGGTGCCCGATTGCACGATTTTCTATCTCATATCACATTCAAGTCATGTCTCGCACGAAAGAACGCGTCGATGTCATCACATCAATTATCTAGTAAGAGCCATTGGCTTCTGACGTAGTTTTGTTTCGGGGAGCAAGTTATTTTTTTGATGCAAACTTTAAGGCAGCAGCGTGATGAGCCACTTGCCGCCATATCTTGACACTCCTGATCAAGGGGTTAAAGAATCCCTTGGTCCCTCGAAGAAGGCCATCTCAATTCTCGTACAAAATGCTCTACAAGTGTCTTCAAAATGAACTTATCCACGACAAGTGATAAGGTCAACATTTTCTTCAGAACCATCGGTACCACTTTGGTAAAATCACCGTCATGGAATGCTCTGCGAAATATCCGATTGAAATGATGTCACTTTAATAAGAGTTTCGGAGGCAATGGGGAGACCCACGAACTTAGAGATATCCTGATCGTAACTCACAGGTAAATTATCCTTCTCTTTTCAAGCCTAAGCAGCTTCACTACTCGTACGCTAAGCATATCGCACGGTAGTGCTGACTTAGCAGTACCTTCAAACGTGACAAAAATGGACCAACCTTAGTAGCTCTAAAGCGAAGCGTTTCCTTGCAACTCACGGTAGCCTGATCTAACCGTGACCCACATTGTTCATGACTCGTCTTCAACGGCAGTGGTAAAGAATTCCGCAACACATCGTCGCGTTTTCTCGTTTCCGCTTTGCCACATGGACACTGGCTGACAGCTGTTCCGTAACGTTTCACGACGGAAACACTCTGGTCACTGCGATACACCGTCTCTAAACTCTGTCGCAGTAGATATGCACTCAGGAG
This sequence comes from Plasmopara halstedii, assembly GCF_900000015.1. Taxonomy (NCBI): domain Eukaryota; phylum Oomycota; class Peronosporomycetes; order Peronosporales; family Peronosporaceae; genus Plasmopara; species Plasmopara halstedii. The sequence continues at coordinate 99,209 of NW_020187115.1, read as the reverse complement.
TCGGTGATTTACGTTTGTCATCTGCTCTTCGCTTCTGTCTTCCGCGCTTTTGCTCAAGAAACCCTGCAACATCGTTGCTCAGAGTGTCAGGTCCAGCACCAAAGCTATCGCAGCTTCATTCCCGTATCAAAACAACTACTTTTTAGCTGAAGTAATCATACGCCTTACCGAAACTATAATTTATTTAGTATTTTCGTAAAACTAAGGACACTGGCAAGAAGGCTACCATGCGACTACTAATCCCGTTTTTAAATACATACAGCCTTTTTAACCCCACGCAGGCCAATGATGTTTGATATTGATATTGATCTAGCATTTAAGAGAATCGCCATACAGCTCGACATCCAAAAGCCTGGCTTGGGTTTGTTGCCACTGACACGCTCGGAAATCTTCATTCACCCTCCTGCACTTCGGCCGGGCATCGCAACACGAAAATTGTAAGTCGCATTTGATGCGGCATCAATATTGTGGTGACATAGACCCGAGGCGAAGGAGTCTGTAAAAAGCATACGTTTGATGTGATTGGTTGTTCCCTCGACGTTCGTGTGGTGCTTGCACGTTAGCGTTCAGCCTTTTGAGGATAGAGGTTAGGTCAGAGAAGCTGAGATTGTCATAATCCCGGCTATGCTTCGGACGGAGCAATAGCCTTTTCGCGAGCGATTTCCAAGCTAAGAAACCATTAGCGAAATGAGCGCTGTCGTAGAACATCTATAAATAGAACTGCATCCTGACACGGGATGGAACTGAAATTACAAATGCCGTGATAGTCCGCACAGCCTAATCAGGCGTAACTGGTGCGTTCCAGGCCCTTGTCTAACAGTCAGTCACGATAAGAATGAGACGACCATATATAAGGGCTTCAAGCTTCACCGCCGCGATGGTGGCAAATCCACTACCAGAAGCGGTAACAGCTATCTCTTTAACGAAAGGTCTCAGATCTGTTGTCACTCGCATAGAAAGTTCCCACGCTTACTCAATTTCTTCGAAAAGCTTTAAACGCCTTCATGATAAACACTGAACTTTGAATGCTTTACACCGCATGAAGTGGGTCCGATCTTAGTATAAGGGGTCTTGATAACCGGGACTTGCTGATACATAGTTCATAGCAAAATCTATGATATCATCGCTATGAGATTGAGCTTCATGTGCAGAGTGTGTCACACCATGGATGAGAGCCAGATTGTACAAAAGCAATACGCCAATAACAATGGCAAATGTGACTCATAGAATGTTGTGAAGCAGAAATTATATTGAATGCAAGCATGCCATCTACAAATGAAGTGTCGGTGAATTCTAAAAGAACGACTATGCAACTTTGAACCTCTCACTGTTGTAATTTTTTTAGTAATGAGCTGTACGCTTAACGTCTCAAACACACCTACTGTTTTACGTAAGCTTACTGAAGCCTTACCACGATCTCATCTTTATGAGCCAATTAGGTTTAAAGAGCTTGGCTACAAACTTGCACGTGTCCACTACCCCCACTAGCTGAACTACCCTTTGCTTTAAAGCAGCATCGCATTCCAAATCGCTGGCGGGTGCCTAAAGCTATGCAGTGCGATGACAAAGCCCGGAGAGTAAGCCCAAGACCGGGCCTATCTAAATCTCGGAGCGAAATACTCGGAGCAAATCACAGTTTCGCTGAAACCGCGAGAGCTCACGAGAGCCATTATCGTAGGGGTCAACGTCATCCGGCACTGCTTGATGTGTAAGGAGTAAACCACTTCTACTTGGCACTTTTGGTGGACCGTCGAATTCATCAGGGCTGTCACTAGTATCCAGTGAAGTGGAAGGGACACCCTTAAAAAAAGACGCGATGAAATTTGAAGTCCCGGTTCAGCAAGATGCTCTAAAGCTTTGGCTACGTCTTGGCTCATCTGTGGCCTCTGTAAAGAGAAAGGATTTGCATACCAATGCACTTCGCACTAGTAGATGGCAACCAGTGTAATGCGTCACCTGATGCAAACATAATGCGCAGAAGTGACTAGCTCAAGCAAAGGAAGTGTATGAGTGACTATTCGTCATTATGCGATTCATATACTCCGCTCGGCCGTCCGTTTGCAGATGGTAAGCGGCTGTCAATTTTGGTCTGGTGGTGAGCATCTTAAACAATATTCACCGAAACCTGTCTGTAAAGCTTGGAACTCTACTCTATCGATACAACAGTTACCGGCACATTACGATATTAAAAACTCTACTTTAAAGAGCAGCTGAGCTTTATTCTCATGTTTGGTCGTTGCTGACAGCGACGAGATTTTGCTCGGAGACGGCAATACCGGTAGTATTGAGCATGTGTTTTTGAAAGTCAAAGTCAACATCCATACTTAGGACTGCTGGCACTCTGCAAGACCGGCAGACTGACCTAAGACACTAACACGTGCAGCGAGGGCTTAAGCTTTTGACACGCTACACACGTGCGCAAATGTGTGATTATCTACTTGTACATGTTAGACCACTTATATAAAGCGCTTACTGAACAGTATGCCTTTTCTCTTCCGCTTTCTTGCAAATCCCGTCGCATGCTTGGCGCAGCATAAAGCGTCAATGGCGTCGCACAATTCTCGTCATAAGGTTCACTGCCGTGTGACATACTATTTGGCTCCAGGAACTAGGTCAATTTTATGACGCACTCCGCTCTCCGGGGATGACACGCGAGGTGGATTTCGCGTTATCAAGTCGGGAAAGTCTTATGACAAAGGATACAACTAAATCTTAGAATCATTCCGGATAGCTGCTCCACTGTTTGCACCTAGTGTTCTGTACGTATGCTCGATGACGAGTTCATCCATGACGGATGACAAGCTCAGCTCACCCCCCTAACCGTACCATTACGGTAACTTCACCGTTTTGCGATATCTTGAACGTTTCTCCCAGGGAAAATCTCTTGAGCTTATTGAGAGCATTTGCTGGTGATAATTGGGTTAACTTTTAACCCTCCGGTGCGTACAAAGGTTTGTCTATTTGTCAAGGAAGGTGACACCGAGCAGACTATGTCCAGTGGCTCAAATCTATTATTGCCACTGTGTTGTGAAAGCTTGATGACGGGTAATACCTCGATTGAGGTTTCCGAACGGGTGCGGTTCGCACCGAGGTTTACAGCGTTCAGCTAATTTGTAGAAAGTGCTGTTGTATCGAGCGCAGGGTACAACTTTCGTGCCGCGAGGGCTGATCGGGGTGCTGCAGACATAAGCCATACTAGCGCGCCTTGGGAAATAGATCTTGGTTATGTGGAGTAGTTGATATTGTTCTAAGAAGCTTACGGTATTTGCAAATGTTTCAAAAACATCTGCGCCTTGCGTACTGTAACGGAGTTACACTTACCCTGGTATTAAGGGGTGGTTCACACAAGATGGAGTGACCATACAAGGGTGTGGGTTACACAATACGGTGTAATCTAAAACGGTGTGGCTACACATTTACAAAAATTATGTACGTCGCTGGACTGTCAGTTGTTATACATTTCAATTAGGTTTGACTATTTGATCAGGAAATTCTATAGATTGAGATATAGACGGCTTTGCCGCAAATAATGCCAAGCAATACAGTCCACATTTTAACCGAAAGAGTACATTTGACTGGAGCTAAGGTTGTGGTTACTCCTTAAGATAGCGGATTGTGATCCACTACACTCGTACTGGTTCTGATTATAGAACGAATGTCACCGACCTGAGCTTGGCTTTTTATAAGCGAGAGAGCAGCGGCAGCCCCGCTGCACTTGGTAGCACTGGTAGTCAATCTACACCTGAGCCGTTTAGACTGATCCTCGGTCAGGAAGCAGCAGCTCTCCTATTTGCCCCCAGGGCATGCGGGACGGGCTTTCAAAGCTGATCCCTCTGCTTGACCCTGAGGGCGTGCAACACATCGCTTCGCAAAGACCTAGAGCGATCAGCGCGCGCCTAGAGGCGTATTTGAGCAATGAAAATACTCTGCTAGAGCACTTAAAGCGGAAGATGTCAGCGTTGACTCCGTCCATAATGTCACCATGAACGACGGATGACCCCTTTCGACCCAAGCCGCTCATGGTGAGCATTAAGACCTTCAAGGGCAAGGATGGAGAGAATCTTCTGCTCTGGGTGAGAAAGGCCGAGATGGCTATGGCATCCGCCATGCTCCAGACCAAGAGACAGCGCGTGGCGCTGGCTATCTCCAAGCTCGGTGGTCGAGCACGAGAATGGGCACTGACGTGCGGCATTTCGGTCAAAGCTGCGTTTTTCTTCTGTATGGAACTGAAGCTGTAGCATTTGTGAGTGTTCTCGACACCTAACCAGGCGTATCACATGCAACCGCGTTACCTTGTCGCCCGGCAGGGCAAGAATGAATTGGTGGGCTTTGTCCAAGAGTCGCGTACTCTCATTGCCGGTATGGCAGCCGATCCTCTCCCAGAGGCGGTCACAGCGACCGAATTTATTTAGGGCCCCAGCACTGGGGTGGCCAGAATAAAAGTCTTCCGTGCATCCGTCTTTTTTAAAGAAGCAGTGAATGTAACTTTGAATGCCGCATGCAATCGCGTTTTCTTGTTGCCCGGCAGGGCAGGAAGGAATTGGTGGACTTTGGTCAAGTGTTGCGTACTCTCATTGCCGGTATGGCAGCCGATCCTCTCCCAGAGGCGGTCAAAGCGACCGCCTTTATTCAGGGCCTCCACACTGGCGTGGCCAGAATGGAAGTTATCCGTGTGCATCCGTCTTCTTTTGAAGAAGCAGTAAATGTGACATTGAATGCTGATACAACTTTACGTCCACACGATTTGGCTGAAATGCACACTCTAGCAGCTCGTTGAGCGGGTCTGAGCTGATGAATCTATGCTATGCTGAATAAGAGGAGGTAGAGCTCCGAGCTGCCGAGTAGCGTTTGAACGCTCGACAGTGTTCTGTCTGTGGAGACATCCATCTTCTTCGAATTGGTTGCCCTCTGCGCGAGGCGCGTCAAGGTTCATCAATCAGATGTCCTGCTTCTTACCAGTCTTCTGGTTTGGCGTGGAGAAAGGACAACATCTAA
>NW_020187115.1:93609-93778 GCF_900000015.1 Plasmopara halstedii | reverse complement strand
CTTTTCCAATATTACAGATACAGAGGAGCTAGACCTTATCTGTGAACTAGTGGCTCGTGAAATGCAGTGCTCAATGGGGCTAGTGACACTTATTAGTGAGAATGAGCAGCATGTGCTAGCATCCAATTTGCCATCATTCCGGCAACTTCATATGCCAAGAAACGAGTCC
>NW_020187115.1:89835-93395 GCF_900000015.1 Plasmopara halstedii | reverse complement strand
AAATGCAGTGCTCAATGGGGCTAGTGACACTTATTAGTGAGAATGAGCAGCATGTGCTGGCATCCAATTTGCCATCATTTCGGCAACTTCATATGCCAAGAGTCGAATCTTTTTGCCAGCATACGGTCATGAATGATGACCCACTTCTTGTGCCACATCCAGAATCTGACATCCGGTTTCAAAACCTTCCAGCGATAGTGGCATTTAATTTGAGATTTTATATGGGATTTCCACTTAAAGACGAGAACAACCAAGTTGTGGGCTCCGTATGCTGTGCTGACAACACATCCCATGATGTTACGGCGTCGCAATACTCAGCTATGAAGAAGCTTGCGGAAACGGCTTCCAAATTAGTGCAGATCAAGGGGAAACAGGTTGCATAACAACATAACTTAGATAGGTTACATCAAGACATAACATAAAAAAAGTTTAAGTCGCAAATTTTGCTGTAGGTAAATAGCTTCATATTTATGCCAATATTAAATTTTGTCAATCGCATTTGTGTATTCGAAAAGTTTACATTGCAAGGTGAACAGCGTAAAAGCCTTGATTGAAGATTTAGTATGGCCTTAACTTAATGCGTGCGAAGAACAGAGCATTTTAGGGAATAGAAAGAGTAATTGTATTAATGATGCACTTTGTACATAGGAAGCTTTACTTTACAAGTTACAGTTCCAGAGAATGAGACGGACAGAAGTAGAACATACTTCATTAGCTCTCTATTCAATTCTGAATGTATCGGTTACTTATCGACAATTCTAAAAGATTTTATAAAGCGTTTCGTAGGATTAGCAGCCAGTCTCTTCCACGGATCTCTCCTCAATAAAGTTTATCCACCCCATTTAAACCATGGAACTTCGTCATGATCCATTTGTTTCAGACTTCTTAGATTTGCTTTAAGTCCGGGGAACAATCAGAACCACCTGACGGCAAGCAAACACATCGAAGCGGAAGAGTCAACGACACTATTGGGTACCTTCCCATCCACTCACGTGAAATACGACCAGCAACGCTAATCTTGGTACCAAAGGCAGCTTCCAGGCTTTAGCGCGATAGATTATCATGATTTGATGTTATTATTGCTCGACCGCAAATTCCTGACGACAAGTTTCTTGCTTGTCAAAGTTTCTGGTCGACCAAACATTCGCATTGCAGATACACATGTCTGCCGTCACCATGAGAACTGCTTTCTAACGCAATGATCATCATTCTTTTGTTAGGTCGTTGACTTCCCCATCACCCATCCACACGTTACAAATGTGCAAAATTTATTTTCTACTTCTTCCTGTACAATGGAGTAAATGAGCGTTGATCGCCTGGATATAAAACTTGAAATAAGTTACGTAACAAATGATAGCGTGCGAGCACATTAAAATATTGTCACTCTTGCTTCTAAGACGTTAACTCAAGCTCAGAAGTACCAAAGTAAGCTATAATGATGACATTCTTTAACAGTAGGATAACGAGAACTCTGAAAAAAAGGTTCATGGTATATGTAGGCTGCCTTCTCTTTTTCGCGCAGTAGAGAGGGTATTGAAATACACCGCTAAATGCGAGTAAATGACGTCACGAGTATTACGGTAATGTTTACAGTTACTATAATGATTACGGATATTGATTGCGGACATAATTGTAGTCATTCATTGGTCTAGATTACTATGGCTGCTTGTAGAAACTTCTAGAAAGATCTAAACCGATAGACTTAGACGTAGCACAGGGTAGCGAACTAAGGACCTCAATATGTTCACTTCGGTTCTTACTAACAAATTAACAGGTTAACAGCCGCACCAAGAGATCTACCCACCACGTTTCACCCTCATCTAAGCAAACCGAAGTTCTCCTAGGCAATGGGAATACTTCCACTGGGAGTTTAACATGCGCATGACGCTGGCGCAAAAGGGGTGATTGTGGAAGAGGAGATGACACAAACTTGGCTGTCCAACGACTCCAAGGCGCCGGGGACCGTTGCTCAGGGCATCGAGCTACAGCCCAGGTCAAGATTCGGTCCAGGCGACAGCTTTGCACTCTTGAAGCATTCTACGAGAATACTACAATCGTACCATGCTTCACAAACGTGTCAGATGACGCGCCGCCTGCATGAGTTCAAGATGGAGAGTGGCTCGACTATGTCCAAGCCTCTGGAAGCGTTCGACGAGCTTGTTGTCGGACTTCAGTCACTTGGAGAGCCTGTTGACGAATCGCGACAGCTAGTGGTACTGCTGAGCAGCCTCCCGACAGATTATGAGCTGATTGTGTCGATTATGAAAAATGCCAAGGACATCACGCTAATCAAAAATCTGTTGAAGGGCATGAGCGGCTGCCAAAGAAGACGAAGAAGAATGCGTTTCCTGTTCACAGAAGCGGTGAGCGGTTTAGAAGCAATCGTGGACCTGAACGAAAAGATTACGGTCCAAGGAAGAGTAAAGGCCTTTAAGGGAAGTGATCTAATTTTAATCAAATTGGGCACATGAATCGAAAATGCCCAGGCGGAAGCAATGGCATTGATGAAGACACGGTATTTGCTGCTAACAAAAATCGTGAAGGAAACGACGATACAGTCTCCTTTCCCTTTATATATACACTGCATATAGTCTTGTTGATACGGCGTAAAGCTGGCATACCATGCGCCCCAAAGATCGGTGTATTTGCTGTATCTAAAAGTCGAATGTACTCTTGCTCTTGTGCGCGTACTATACCGCTCTTGCTTGAATGTCCCATGCGCGCGATGCCACAGCCCCCACTGATTGTCAGCATCGGCGTACTCCACAAAACGCTCTTCTTCAAAGTTGCAATCAGGGACGAAAGCTTTGCCAGATCTTTTTGCCCAGAGCTAAAGCCTTGTTTTTGGCCCAGATAACACATGAAATTGCTGAAATTCCACAGCATCATTCCTATACTTTCTATCTTCATTAGTGGCTCATATTGAGTTAGCGACTCAATCATTTACCATCATACAGCTATGAAAGTATGTGTTTAATCAGGGCTGGCTACATGGAGCGTGGCTACATCGTATACCCAAAGAAATTCGGTACACATTTTAATGAATACATTTTAATCTCGAAATTGGGGGCGACACTTGTAGTTCAATCTCGAAATTGGGGGCGACATTCGTAGTTCGTAGTTTGGCTCTAAATTTGTGTGTTATTGTAATAGGGTGCTGTTCACAAACAGTCTCTCAAACACTACACACAGCGATTCCCGACGTTTCGACTTGGAGGGAAGAAGAACGATCTTACACCTTAAAGGTGAATTTGCAACCAAATCAAAATGAGTTAATGACATCTAGCGATATGCAAAATAATCCTAGAGGTTTCACTAAAAACACCATGCGCTCCTGGTTTATATGTCAAAGGTGATAGCTCGAACTAAAAAGAGATTAAACTCCAGCTTTCGCGGAAAGAATCCAGTAGAAGTGACTGGCGTACACCACCCACTTCGAAAAACACAGACCTTCAGTCTCGTTACCAGAAGAAATTCCAAGTAGGAATCAGCATTTGTATCACACATGTTTGTGACCTCATAAAAGATGTCACGTATGTATTTGGGAGCACCATATTGTA
>NW_020187115.1:89268-89825 GCF_900000015.1 Plasmopara halstedii | reverse complement strand
GGAACGCTGTCTAGTCTTGGACTTGGATGCAAGGTATGACCTCATCCTAGGAATGGCAAGGTTGAAACACCATGAGCATAAATTAATTGGAGGTCAAAGATCTTGGGCGCAACGTGCACGTCTCCTGGTGGAGCTTTGGCAAGTTATAAACCCACCTTTGCTAGAAGACAAAAGCGCTATTGGCGAGAGCACTGAAGTGAGACGGTCCCGAGCGTGGCTCGCGGGCTGATCGTGGAGTGCACGTAGCCCACCGAGCGCTGCTCAAGTTTCGGAGCAATCGCTGCATGTCATGCGTGACATGGTCGGCTGAGGGCCGAGGTATCGGGGGCGAGGCCCATGTGATGCACGTGAAGTGGCACGTGAACCATTGAGCGCTGCTCGAGAATCAAAGCAGTCGCTGCATGTCATGCATGACATGGTCGGTTAAGGGCCGAGACATTGAGGGCGAGGCCTTCGTGATGCGCTTGGAGTGGCACGTAAACCACTGAACACTGCTCTCGTTGCGACGCAGTCGCTGCATGCTTTTAATGGCGTGGTCAGACAGAGTCTAAGGCATT
>NW_020187115.1:85238-89258 GCF_900000015.1 Plasmopara halstedii | reverse complement strand
GAATTTCTTGTGGGACCAAGAAACGAGCTCGAAGAGCTTCCCGTGTGGCAACTTCATCTTCGTTTTGGCCGGGGGCCCGATGATGTGGACGCGTAACGATCGAGTTACTGCATCCTTCGCTTCCACAGCGGTATCCGCAGGGCGGAAGCCATATTCCACACGAGGGTCAATGACTGGCCGTGGATGGGTGCGCTTTAGAGCTGCCTTATGGGCTGCTTGGTAGCGTGCGCAAAGCGCAAAGCTCGTGCTTATCGAGCCTATGATGTACATTCCCGGTGCCGCGGACACACTGTCCGGTATTGCACTGCATGCGGGAGACGAAGTTGGGCTTTGCCCGTGTTCGCTTTTAGAACCAGCGTGACTTTGTGACTTCCGTGTCGTGGTCACAGGGCTCATTGAACAAGGAAGTCGTTTTATTCCAACAAATTATGTTGCAGTGTCTAGCGGACACGCGAGCCTCGTTGAGACAATAATCGATTGGAACTGTGAATGATCTCAATCTTAATGGGGGGGAGTGTAACGGGGTTACACGGACCCTGGTAACAGGGGTGTGTATCACACCAGATGTGTATGGTGTGACTGCACCAAAACAAGAATACGGTATGTGGCTAGGTAGCCAGCAGTTATGCATGTATTTAGAAACTACTACTATAATATTTAGTATATCTGAGAAAATCTAAACTTTTAAAATCAGGATAAAAAACAGATAAAAATCAGTTTTGGATTTTAAACGGAAGAGCTAATTTGCCTTGGGTAAGGCAATGATTACTCTTGGAGTAAGCGGATTGCGATCTGCTAACTCGCACTGGTTCTGAATATAGAACGAAAGGTCGGTGACCTAAATTACGCTTCCTCAAGCGCTAAGCTATGGCAGCCCCGCTGCATCTATGATCTCACTAAAAGCGCAATCTACGCGCCCAAAGCATCACACAACTTCTCGGTGAGTAAGGCGAGGTGTTCTCCAATGCCACATCTCTCTTGCTCCGATCACAACACACTTATTGTGGTTTTCAATCGTCTGAAGTGGGCTTTTTGCTCACACCAAGTGTAACGGAGTTTGACGTACCCTAGTTTAAAAGGTTGGGTCACTTAAGATTGTTTGACTACACAATGATGTGACTTCACCTTAACAAGAAGCTATACGTAGCGGGACTGCCAGTAGTTATGCATTTTAATTTGGTTTTACTATTTACTTCGGAAAGCTATAAATTTGGATATAGGGGCTCTGCCGCAAATCGAACAAAAGAAATACATTTGACATTTTGAACGGAAGAGTGCATTTGCTTTAAAATTAAGGTTGTGGGTACTCATGAAGTTAGCGGATTGCGATCCGCTAAACTCATACTGGCTCTATTATACAACGTAAGGTCGGTGACCTTATCTTGGCTTACTCTAAGCAAAGAGCTACGACAGTCGCGCTGCACCAAGAATGAAACAAGCGCGAGAAAATTGCCCCAGAAATGCTTTTATCCAAACCACAGATTATTGCTCTCCAGATGTGCTGCCTGCCTTTTTAGCAGCAATGATTAAAAAACCTGTACCCTCCATGATGGATGTACCCTAAGAACTAAATTCTGATGAAAATGTCGATGGGTACCAGACTCAGTTCGCGCACTCGGTAAAAAGACACGTCATATCACCCTTCTTGTAGCTTACTATTGTTTATGATCCAGCTTTGACGAAGCGGAAGTCGAGGTAACAGCTCTGCACCTCAAGTTCCTGCTGTTTAGTGCCACTCGCCAACGTTTGTGCGCAAGAACAATCTCGAAATGCGAAGTTGTCGCACCCCGTTGGACACCATGAGAAAGTTGTACCAGCTACCAACCAAATGTCTAATCCCTGCAAAGTCAGTAATATCCCACTGTCATAAAGATTGCTACGACGGGCGATCATATCTCTTCTCATTGGGAGATACAGACCAGGAATGCGTTTAGTCGTAAATGCCATGGCACAAGGCTATTCTGCTAGATTCGGCATTCTAAGGCGCGCAGATTTTCAAGCTGGGTGTATATCCTTCAGTCTCACCAAATAGTCTGGTGTAGCCACCTGCTCACCATACGGTCTACGTAATTGCGAGATACTTCGTGCGCATCAAGCAGTGCCGGCGGGAGTCAAGCCTCCCATTGCTGGCTCTCGTGAGTCGTCTCAGCTAGCAGCACAGCGGTTATTTGCAAAGGCCACGGCGTGCGGCTGGGATGAGGCAGCCCAGATCTTGGATCTGCTTTACGACCTTCACTGCTGTACTGCCTGGTTCGAGGCATCCTTAGCGGTTAAGAATCACGTCAATACTTTGGATCAGAGGGTTGATCAACAACAGCAATGATTAGGACGTAGGCCCGTCTGCGGTTAGATTTGACTGGTTCTTGATAGCGTAAATGCGATATGCCTTCGTAAACCCACGTACAACATTGGATTTGTTCGCATTCCCCCAGTCCGTGCTTGTCAAATTCCTCTCTCGTATACCAAATAAAATCAATCAATGTTCAGCCAGGCCTGTTTACGCTGGGCAAAATTATTACTCATTTGCTCCGACCGTCCGATGTAGCTCAGACGCAACTTAGTCTTATAAACTCCAAAAACTGCATGTGTGGTAAATCAGGTTGGAGTAAATGACTTGTCGCTTTTGAATCTGGAAGCCAAAAAATCGAATCGTTCAAGCAATCGATTTCGACCACATGTTTTGCCCCACTCTCTTATTTCCGTAAAGAATTCATAAGTCGAAGATCATTGAAAGCAATCATGTGGACGCTTGTCTTAGTACGGATTGTGATCTTATGATTTTCTGTAGGGGCAAGCATACTCAGTCGCTTCACCATGACTGTTCCTATCCCAATCAGAAGGACGTACCGCAGTGCTGCACCTGACAAAAGATAAACACAAAACTGATAAATGTTCGGAGCGAATAGTGGTCAAAGGTGCGATTTGAAGCACAAATAAAAATTGACTTCCACTACATGGAAACACAACTATTTAAGCTGAAAAGGAGTTGCATGGCATGATAACCCTGCTTGAATACACGAATCAAAAAAATTATTGAGACAACGGATGCCGCGATCGAATATGAGGATGTTTTGTCGCTGCCTGAGCTTTTGAGAAGTATCTACTCGAACTTTTGATTTATAAGGATCACAATCAAATTTTTTTCTAACGACACGCGCAGTATTGATTTAAGGCTTAGTGTTTCTTGTTTAACTCAACAAGAGTGAGCGCTATGCACCATGTGCGCGACACTATGAGTGAGAGCCAAAATAACACGCTGATGCCAGAGACGGGCAAAACAAAAATGTTTTAGTGATGGGAACGCTGGTTTCATCGACATACCTACACATTGAGCCTCTGCCAATTCTTGGACTAAGTTGTGATTGCTCTGTATCGGACTGCTCATGGTCGTAGCAAATAGGACATGAGTTAAACATATATTATATTGATTAGAAGAGGATTGGTGAAGCAATATCATCATCTTGCTCTTACGAGACACTCAAATTGCAACCGTTCTGCTACAGACGGCATAGATTCTCAGCCCTCTCCTGTATCTTCCCTCTGGCTTGGAGCAGCGACACGGTTTCGGCCACTGGGGCTATGCTGTGCTGTGAAAATTTCCAGAACTCGACTCATTTCATGTTGAACGTACGCAGTGGCTCTTGGAGAAGGTTGATATACCAGATGGAGGCGAGTAACTTTCTACTTTAAACGTATCTTTCGTTGTGTCGGATTGACAAACGTGATGATCGACTTGGCCCATCACAGCTAGCTGTACGTTTGTTCACCTTCAAAACGTAAGCGTCTGTTTCGTCGTGCCAGCAAGTTAGCTGTATGCTGAGGCGCTGAAAGCGCGGTTAGATGACATCGTCACTGTTTGCCTAGCGACGGGGACACGTGTCACAGTCCCCAAAGGTCCCTGTGGGACTCGAGTCAAGTTCCTTGACTTTGATAGCGTGGAACGCTGTCTAGTCATAGACTTGGATGCAAGGTGTAATCTCATCCAAGAAATGGCATGGTTGGAACACTATGAGCCATGGT
>NW_020187115.1:76557-85228 GCF_900000015.1 Plasmopara halstedii | reverse complement strand
AGTGGCGTGTCGTGAGCCTCATAGAGGATGCGATATTTCAAATCCTCATCATGAGGAAACACAATTTGTGGTGTATCCATTAAGTCCCTGCTATTATATAGTATTCAACGAATATCGGTGCAATCGTGCACGCAGTCTTGGTGATAATTTCTTGTCCGAGTCCCCAAACACTTTGCTCCTGAGACCCCGTGGCAGCGCTACACATATCCCAGCTGAAGTCATGAATTTGCCGAACAAACCGTATGATGTGATATGCTAGATCTAGTTGATCTACACCATTTGATCCATCATGTAATCGATTGTTCTTAGGGTACTATTTCTGGTTAAATGCTACTACTAGGTGTCACTATCTGGCCACAGTAACCTCTTTAACAATTGAATAATATAATGGAAGCGAAACCAAGTCAATTGCCTAACTAAGACTACCTGACAGAGATAAATAGATTATAAACATGATAGTTTTAGTTTGGAGTGTACTTGGCTTATTTGATTGATGTGACTTGTGAAGTAATTTGCACCTTTGAATAGCTACGAATGAGACGAAAAATATCCGGCAATCTGTTCAACAGCTTTCTACGATTGCGGTGTTTTTTTTTAATATTATCGCAGACTACCGACCGTTCACAATTGGCTTTAGGCATTTGATGAGGACAAAAATCATCAGCTCGCGTGCTATTGCAGTTATTGGTCTGGTGGTAAGATACAACTTCATTCGTGGGAACGATACCTGTTGATACTTGTCATGGATTGATGTGAAATTTACACGTATATTTGAGCCGTAGAAAACGCTAAAGTACGTTGGAGAGCAACGCAAACGTTTCGTGCTGTAACAATTTCCAGGTGGCTAGTTGATATTTTGGTGGCTTATTCACCTCAATTAGATACGGCTAAGAGGGCTTTTCGCATAAGCTTAGCCGGTGAAGCACATACAATAAGTTTTGTCGATTATAAGCCAGCCGACACTGACCTCAAGTGATTAATCATTTGACCTGGGACCGGAAGGCACTTGGCTCGATACCCATAGGATCGCAGCCGGAGATAGGTCACAGAAGTGGACGAGCAATTTCACCAAAAGTGTGTATCTCTCCTGCCAGCCCACACCTAATTGGGTGTGTGAATGTTGGGCGAGCTGGAGAACCCACTGGCCGTAAAAGCCCCATAGTGTAATGACAGGTGCGCAACCCGGTCCGAAGAAAGGTCAGCTACCTGCATCCCGCGCTAGAAGCAGCTTAATCCTAGCTTGTGGGTTTCGTTAGCTAGCAAAGCGCATCAAAAGTGGCCTTTCTTACAGCAGGGCTGTTCATAATTGGTATGATATTTCTAGTCATAAAAAACCAATATTTTATCTGCTAAAATAAAATATTGTTTTTTTAGAACCAGCCAATATTCCTGCAAGTGCAGCTTCATATTTGCAAACCTCGTTGGTCACATTCTATTCATGTCAAACAGCTTTAAGTCTTCGTAGTCGGTGTACCCAATGAGGAATATCACGCACGAAGGCTATCCATAAGCCCAAGTGTGGCATGAACGTTTTGCAGGTTGATGCTTCCACAACGATGATGCTGTCTGTGAGCTGCCTTTTCTGTGCATGCAAAGTTAGGAAGGTAGAAATTGAAGAGAAACGTGTTCGATCGCAAGCAAAGTTTCAGAGCATCAAATTTATTTCCACCCATAGCTGTACGAAACTCAATATGCTGGACAACACCGGAGGCAGCAGACAACTTACAAACCTCTCGATTCTGTCGTTAAAATTAGTCTCCGTCGATGTTCGTCCTCATGATAACGCATTAAAAAAACTCTGTAAGCTCCAACAAAGCAAGCATTTTGTTTATTGTCAGGACATAATTTGTCGTAATTGGTCGTTTGTGCCTCAATCCTAACGTGTATGGCAACAGTTTTCGAGAACGAGCTCTGTCATCTTTTATACCGTAGCAAGATGGTTATTCCGTATTCCGTTACGATTAGTAATGATTTTGGATATCAATCGGTGTGCAAAATACCTTTTGCATGATTTTTCCAGCCAGGTATAAAATGTGTTGTTGGTAACTGGCGTGAGCAACATTAATTCTATTTCCCACAGCTGAATCTGCGATTTTTCTCGAGTTGTGGCGAACTGTCAAACTTACATCAATGGACGCCCCAGTGGTGTAATTCCCAGTTTATTGTTTAGCTCTAAGTTGATCGACACATTAAAGCTTTTCCTACTCTTTAAGGAAAATTCGCGCGCACTTATCAAACTTGTTCTTTTTATTTGCATCAGTCGCACTACCAATGTTTAATCGACAAAATAATATCCTCGACGTCTCAGCGAACATTTCTGAATGCTGCGAGCCCAAACTGACAGACTAACTATATCAGGACTGATTTAATGGTGAAATCGTCTTGAATCGAAGTATTTAATTAACATGACTGTAATATCATTCAGAATCCTTTGAACGCTGGCAGATTAAATGATCGAAATAATTACCAGAGATTTTTGAAAATCAAAATATTTAATAATAGAGATTAAGTTCTTACTTACTATATGTGCTATATATTTAAAAAGAATAATTTATAAATTTTGTCGTTTTGTAAAACTACAGATGTCTTAGAATCATGGTTATAAATTTTGGGCCACAGCATCCAACAACTGATCGTGATTTACCTATTTATTTAAGAATGAGCTTCATTGCACAGATGCCGAGGCAGCCACAGGGAAATTACGTGCCAGGAAGGAATTTGACCTCCAAGAGCTAGATTTACCAGTCTTAAAGTGGTATTGATAAACATTAAGCTTATTAGCTCCCACAAAGTACTCTGGAAGATGCATGTACTTGCTGGTGACCAAAACTATCATGATGCCCGATCGGGTTCATTGAGGAAACAGAAAATGTGGATGGTATGCTCGTATAAGCAGCCCGTGGAGACCGCGAAACCACGTCTTGATCCTACTTCAAGCGATTAAGGCGTTTTGAATCTAATACACCATAATAAATTAAGGCCGCTCGCTGACAGCAGAATTGTTGCTGTCATACGACTATCATCGATAAAGCCAAGACTCCTATTGTTTTCCACATATTGTTGAGATGATACAACGTATGTGTTAATGATCTTTTGTGTAAAGTAGTAAACCTCAAATTTAGATCAAACTGCCGGCTTCAATCATTATCCCTGACACCATCGACATCTCTGGAGAGTGTGCTCTTCTATTTCGGAGGCCTTGTGAACATCTCAACTTTTTGGTTCGGCCTAAAAATATTTGTACGTTACTACGGCACAACCCGACAAAACAGCCAGAGCATTGTTTCTCAATGAAACAACCATGATTTGACAGGTATCAATCGCTTTATGTACGGTGAGAACTGTAATCTTGTGTACACGTTTCTTTCATAATTGGTGCTATTGTATGCAATTCGATACAATATACAGAGTTTACATTCTATTTGGTGTAGTTGTGAATATTGATGACGATATGAGTATCGATATGCATGGAAAAGATACAACAAAAAGTAGAGTTCGTGGTATACGTGCACGTCAAACAATCAATTTAGTTTTATTATTAGATATAAGTTTACCGTAACTTTAGCAGATTAAATTTTAAATATACTTACTCTCGAGATACATAGCTAATTACGCACATAGTTACGGCTGTGGACCTCAAATACGCTCCTGGAATGAGCGCATAAACCCGTCTCTGTGCGTTTGTTGATTCAATGTAGCCTCTGCGCAAAGTGAATGGCTACTTTGTGACATTTCCCTTTTGTCTCATCAGGGACTTTAATGATCAGAGAATTTGAGTTTACTGGGCAATATTTAAGCAGTAAATGTTCTGAGCGCGTCAGCAGCTACATGAAAGACGAAATCTTGTATTTCCATTGCAGCGGCCGTAGCACGGTGAGACCCTGAGATACACGAAATTTGCACACCTGTAACGCGTTTTGAAAATATTATTTGCTGTTTCTAGCGGAGAATGCGGTAACCTTATCTTTTAGAGCGAACATAACTGAAGAAAAATACGACGGTAATTTTATTGTAGCATAAGTTTTTAGGGAAGCACGCGTCACCTCATCATTAAGCAAAAAATACATGAAGACATTTGGATCATAATGATGATGTTCATCTAAACTGTTCCCCTGCTCCTGCGTAGTTTGCTGGTTTGTGCAAGAAAGCACAGCGGTGGCAACAACATTTGCTTTTGCAACGGGTTGCCGCGCCTCTCGTACCGTAACCGTGTCTCTTCATCTTGATTGGTTTCGGCAGAGATCATATCCTACAGCAGTGCCAGTGTGGTTTACTTAAGTGGGCATCGGAATTTGATGGATGAAATGCAAATCCACATGATCAAGCGTCAAAGTTGTTGCGGAGCTTGCGCTTGCAGATGGACAAGCTGAGCTTCATGAGCTAGGGCTAGCTGATTTATGATACCGTTGAAGTTATCGTGAGCTCCGCGAACGGAGTGCTGACACCTTGTTACCGTTTAAAACAGACATTGAGCGCGAAATTTGTGAAGAGAGAAGTGGTGCATCTACTATGGCGACAAAAAATATGCCGTATGTCTGAGTTAAAAGAGAAACGCATGGTTAAGACTCGGTAAAGCACAAAAAATAATTTCATCGGAGAACAGACGACCTCTCTCCCAATAATAGCCTTATGGCTCTGGTTGCGAGGATTTTTTGGAATATATATAGAGAAGCTCGTTTAGCTCTTACGAGCCAATCTGACATGGAGAGCAGATCAAAAACTCAGATGTTCTCGACAGAAGAAGACTATTAACGAAGTTTCTGCGTAAGTGAGAATGCTATACGATGTATAGGTGAACTGGTGAACGCAGGAGTAGCGGATTTAAGTGCAGATATTTTTGCATTGATCAATTCGGTCAAATTAAGCGAAATTGCCTGGCTGGGATACGGTTCAGCGGTGTTGACAAATCATTTGTGTTGGACGAAGAACGATCAGCAAAATGGATTATCGACAAAGCAGCACATTCCCGATGACCTCACACAGAAATTTTTTGTTCGAAGACAAGGCCCCCGATATTAGTATCATACTAGAAGTTCCAGACGGCAAAATGTTACCCTTTAGCGATGTCGATGCGGTGGAGCTGAGAGTTGTGCGGAACAAGTCACAACTTGTCACGAAGCGTTTTGAGCAAAGTATGTAATTGATTGTTAGGGTTGCCAGCATTAATTGATCTGTATGACACTTTTTTGTGACACGGGCTGGGAGGAGGCCAGTGGGTTCATGCCAAGCGATTCCTGGAAGGTTTTATTTAAGCTGAGCTATATGTTGATGACATGATTGTTGCAGCAAAAACGGAGAAGTAGGCCAGTTAGGACAAGAAAGTTCACATAATGTAAGCTAGCTTAAGGAGGAGATTGATTACGACAGGTCAGGCAAAACACCTTTGGTCATACAGACCACCTAATCGACGGCGTGGTGAAGCGATAAGGTCAGCACAGTTTCAAGAGTGAGACAACCCGTGGTTTTTTTGGTAGCGCGATGATGTATTTGATATAGTTTATCAATAGAAGCTTTTCAGACCCTGGTGATTCATTCTGAATGCTTAAAGCTCAGTTTTCAGCTTAAAATTGTGTTTGTATTGTCCCAAGCGAGAAAAAAGAAAATTCGCAGTAGGGTTGCCTTATGAAAACGATACGCTCGAGATAAAAATGTAGCTTCTAGTCATGGCTTTGCAAAAGTGCCTTAGGCGCAGACGATAAAAGAGAAAGGTCAACTTTTCATCAGGTCCCTGAAATGATCTGATTCGATTAGAAGCGTATGTGACTGGAAACAATTTTCTTTGATAATAATGATACAACTACATGAAAGATGTGGTGATTCAAATGAGTTAAAGAATTCAATATACACCCGCGCGTTTGATGCAAAATTTTACGAGCTACAGAATTCTATAAGGATGTTTTTTGTTGAATAAATTTAATCGCATGTATCCTGAGTTTTAAAAGTGTCTGCATTAGGGAATTCAATACGACATCGACTACTCTACTTTACCTCGTCTAAGATCTGGTCTTGATACGTAACAATTGCTGATATACAATTGACAAAGTCTTGCGAGGTCTTGGGTTGTACCTTGATCTTTGCACTTCGATCGTGCATGATCGCATGTATCCTTATATAATCCTAGTCACAGCTTCGATTATGAAAATTAGCAGGTTCGTTCAAAAAATGACGGGACTTTTAGGTTCAATTTCGGCGAGATTGCCCTGACGTGTCCGCTCGCGACCTGGCCCGCTCTCGGTCTATACTTCCCTTAGAGAGGTAGCTCTACCCAAACCTCAGACCTTTGGTCAGCTGCTATCATAGTGGTCTCGTGGAGACCAGCGTGGCTGTGAACATGATGATCATGAGGTAATGGCTGTCGTTTCGACATGCGCGTCGTGCTTTTTACTGTGCAAGGTCTTTCTGAGACGATCCGGTTTTACCACCCTTTATAAATACGAAGTTTGACGTTTACTGGCATATTCGCGAGCTTTGAGTACCCAAGGCACATATCTCATGGAGGGTACGGGTTTCCCCAATTGCTGCTTCTCCAAGTGCAGCCGGTACTTATTAGAAGTGGGCTGATAAAGAGGCTTGCGGGGCGACTTTCTCGCGCCTTGGTTTGGATCTAAATGAATACTTATTAGAGCAAGTATTATCAAAATTTGATTGGCTTTTATGACTTGCGGCAGCATTTTTTCTAGCGGAAGTGATTTGATATATCCTTTCAGTTATGAGCGCAAAAAAATCTTGTCTGCCACATCGCTTCCATGTTATTTGTATCATTAAATATTTATAAGGTCAAACCAAATCATATCAAAATCATGTTTGCGTTTGTTCCCTTTTTTTGACTTAACGGCAAAAGCAGCAAAGCCTAATATTTCTAATCAATAAATTGCATATTGTGCTGAGCTAAAATCTCTCAAATTAATTGATGATTCTAATTCTTTTGGACAAAACTGACAATCTTGCTTCTTTTTTGACACTGTAATAAAAATGCCACCACTATCCATTCAGCCATTCAAGGACATTTTCATCACCATCAACTCCATTTACGCAACTTTGCGATGATCCTCTGAAACTTTGTCTCATGTCAACTGGGAGCATACACGAACAATCGTACATTTTTAAAGATCAAAGAGGTAAGAATCACCTCTGAAGGCAAACCCTTCGAGAAATCATACCCGATAAAATACCGCAAACACTAACATTAATCATCTACCAATTTCACCCAAATACAGAATAAGAACAGCCAGGTCACCACTTTTTTGCAGGTCACATACTAAATACTACATATATTTTTTATAGTATACTTTCTACAAGATAAAAAATTGAATAAAGTGTACGACAACCCGATAACGTGACCTCCTCCTTGGATAGCTAGTGTATAATATTATAAAATTGTTGATTTAAGCGCCGAATAAGAATTCCAAGCGCTGGAGTACCAATTTCTCGTTCTTCTACAGCATAGCCGGAAAACTCACGCAGAGGAAAAGTAAATTTTTGGTGTTGTCTTCCAGAGTAGTCTTAAATACAATTAAAATTTAAAATAGACCAACTTAGCGATGAAGAGAATGACGTGATTGAGAAAGCATCGATTACAAAAATCGTATGACTAATACTAGTATCTTAATTTCAGATGTGGCTTCTGAATAAAATCTGTCAGGTGATCTCAAGTCATCACTATCAAATAGCACGTATTTGGTATGACATCAATTCGCTTTTGTTTATCATATAGCAATATCGTACAATTTCTTTAATGGACTGAATTTACGAGGATCATTTTCATGACCGTCAAATGGATGGGTCATATGGATGAGCATCGGCACATTTATGACCCATCAAAACGTGACAGCGTGGAGAATGACACTTAATTTTGAGTTGGGCAATGTTTGTAAGACATGGCCATTTTGAACTTTTTCAGCTGTACTAAACTTGATCACATCCAACACGTTCCGCACCAAGAGTAAGTTATATATTTCTCTTTTGAGACACAAATTGGCAAACCATTGTTACTTGTTCACCTCAGGGTCTAATGGATCAGCAGTGTCGAGGGTGGTTACAATGAATAGCCACCTTGCGCAACAATGACATATCATACAGATCAACCTTGTTGATCTCCCAAATTAGATCCTTGTCCAATGCATCATATCAATTACAGTGCTCTTTACGCTGATCATTTTGATCCCATTTTCATGGATGACTTCTTTGATGCACTAGTAAAGTAAGTTTCAGACTTGGCATTATGCTTTTACCTAGGCTCTTTTTAAATTGTCAATTATTCTTGGTGGACGCTGGAGTTCGTGATCTACGTCTTTTACTTTTGTATATTTTCTGGTTTTGGAATCAACTGACTTCCGCAATCATCTCATGATCTCAAATTCTCCATGTCGGATTTCGACGATGAAGTTCGTCTCAGACAAAATATGTCTTCATCGCTGCTAGAGTCGTCCGAAATTTCGTACATTTTTGAGTCGTTATGTATCCCAGACACATTCAACTTTTTATCGGTTCAGATCGTGTCAATCGATATCAAACCCATCTCCGTGCGTAAATTGACATGATATATATATTTTTTATATGGAGAATAAAAAAAATGCCCAAATTTTGCCATATATAAAAAAAATATCCCAACTTTTCAAATAATATCAAAAATACCCCAGTACGTAAATTATCACCGGGGACCCGTAATATT
>NW_020187115.1:71453-76547 GCF_900000015.1 Plasmopara halstedii | reverse complement strand
AATCACCAATTCTCTGACATCGCTTTCTTCTCTAGCTAAGGACTAAGCTCATAATTCTCATCCATTCCATACACCGCTCGTTGTCATGTCTGCCGCTCCCGAAGGTGACGATTAGTAATATGTTATCAGTTTTATCTCTCTTCCATTTATCTATGTATGAGTGCAGAACCTATCGTTAGCGTCAAAGAAAACCTTGCACAGCCAACTCCAGTCCTCGCAGCCTCAAGTAGCGGTGGCTCAGGTGGCGTTGATAAATCGCTGCCACCTCGTAGGGAGCGCAGCAAGTCGCGTGATGCTGGTATGCGCAAGGGTGATGGAGGTCTGCGGATGGTCTGCTGTTGACATGGCGCCCAGCACACATATGAAGATTTTCGACCGAAACTCCCCAGTGAAGCGTGGGTCTCTGTCAGAGGCAATTGACTCCGGGAGTCCATGTTTTCGAAAGACACGATTCACACACAGCGTCGCTGCACCCACACCGTCGATGGTATCCGTCAACGCCGCAGGGTGAGCCATCTTGCTCAAACGGTCGACAAAGACCACCACACCCGTGTTGCCCGCCGAGTACTTCGGCAGGCCAAACATATAGTCTACACTCATGGACTGCCAACAACCGGAAGAAACCGGTAAACTGGCCAGTTGAGCCGCTGCCTTCGGAGAGGGTTTTACTCTTTGAAACGTTTCACACGTGCGCACATATGTGCTCGTCCATTTGTACACCTTGGGCCACCAGTAGTGGCAACTCGCAGATCTGTAGGTCTTTTCACGACCGAGATGACCACTGAGTGGGGTGTCCTGGGCCTCACAAAGGATACGGTACTTCGAATTCTCATCTTGAGGAACCACGAATCGAGGCGTATGCGTCGAATCAATGCCATAAAACAGCAACCCATTTTTCAACGAAGTCACGACAACAATTTCTTGTCCGAGTTTTCAAACTCCTCGCCCCCGCGAGCCCGTAGCACCGCTTCGCACATATCATCACCCGCATATGCGGCACGGATCAAACTTGTCACTGACGACATCACCATCGTGACATGAGTAAGCTCATCATCCGGTCTGCGCGACAGCGCATCAGCCAAAGCATTCTGCTTTCCTGGCTCATACTTTACCTCAAAGTTCTTTCTGCAAAGAAGGAGAGCCACCTGGTCATCCGCGAGAGGTGAGGCGACTGAGTCGCAATGCGTAGTGACGCATAATCTGTGTAGATTACAAACGGCTTGGAGCCGAGCAGGTAGACCCTGAACTTGACAAGTGCATATTTCATCGCAAGTAATTCCTTGTCTTGGTAATTCTTCTCCACAGCTTTAAGCTGGAGAGTATCAACGCGATCGGGTGGTCGCGTTACCCGATTCCGCCTTTCGATGTCTGCTTGCAGCAGTGCACAGCCGATGGCAAAGTCCGAAGTGTCACATACGCATTAAAAGTACGATCGGGGTCTGGCAACGCCCGTATTGGTGCACGAAAGAGGCTGTCTTCGACTCTGTCAAAAGCCTCCCGATGCTCGGTGTCCATTTCATATCCTTCTTAAGGAAATTAGACAATGGCCGTATTTATGCATAATTTGCGCTAGACTTGTGCAAGTAGTTGGCGAGGCCAAGCCACTTGCGCAAGTCTTTTATAGGTTTTCGGAAGTGGCCAGTCCGCATTGGCCTTGACCTTAGCGGGATCCACTTCAGCGTCGAAGATGCACTTGTCTGCACTAGCACACCGCTTTTACGTGTGCATGCACTTGAGCACCGCTCTTGAACGGACGATGATGTTCTCTTCATCCGTCCTGCGGTGCCCCGCACGACTGTGGATGAAGATGTCTTCGAGTATGTCTGTGCATACGCCCTGAACAATTGCGTCACAAGACTATTGATTGTTGCTGGTGAACTTGATAGCCCCTGTGGCATCACCAGCCACTCCCAGAGCATGCCGCTCGGAGTACTTACTGCTGTCAGCAGAACACCACTCGCTCTCATGAGCAATTGGTAATACCCATCGACCAAGACGAGTGCGCTGCACTTTGTACATCCCACCATGTTGTTCTTAAGATGTTCCTACTTAGGATTCTTAGTCTATGTCGGAATGGCTGCAGCGTTCAGTTGCCTTTGTAAAGACACAGGAGGTGAGCTTGTTGTAAGCGTGAACGATACGCCACTTGCCGTTAGGCTTCTGGACACAAAACGTCGGTTTCGGATGGGGACACTTGATCTCACGCACCATTCCTTCGTCGTGCTTAGCACGGAAGAAGGCGTCAATGACATCACACTGCTTCTTGGGCAGGGGACACTGGCGTGAAACGCAGTATTTTGTTCCCGTAACCAGGTCGAGCTCATGACGAACACCTCGGTCCGGAGGTAGGACCGACGGCGGGTCTTTGGTGACGCCGTCCTGTAATTCCTTTACCAAAGGATAGTACGAATATGAGGGATTCCTTAGTATCGAAGAATCACTTCGTGCGTTCAGCACCCTCGTGGTGTCCTCGAGGACAGCTTCATCCAGAAGCGACGACGAGTTGATCTCTTCTTCCGGCCGTATGATGAACACTTCGGCTAAGTTGCCTGCCTTAAAGGCGCCGCCAAACTCTTCAAAGTACATCTTGTCTAGCTCTAGAAGAGCATCCACCGCGGTATTGGTCCCGAG
Organism: Plasmopara halstedii; assembly: GCF_900000015.1. Classification (NCBI taxonomy): domain Eukaryota; phylum Oomycota; class Peronosporomycetes; order Peronosporales; family Peronosporaceae; genus Plasmopara; species Plasmopara halstedii. The sequence goes on along the minus strand of NW_020187115.1, from coordinate 73,916 downwards.
GGTGACGTCGCCGTCATCCTCTCCCGTCATACCGGTGTAGTTGTGCGCTTTCGGCTACGGTGAAGACACCCTGGGTCAGGGTCGACACCCTGCCTCTTGCAGATAACATACGGCATCGATATATACTCTCTATAGAGGTTTTACGTCTCGTGGTGACCACTTGGAACATGCACTAAGCATCGTCCAGTGTCTCTCCTCCCTGCTCCATCGTAGCCTTGATGTTATTAACAACATCCGACGAAAAGCTGCTATTTCCCCAGGTTTTGTCCAGTAGTTAACGTGCCACTCCACGCGCATCTGAAGGGCCTTGCTCAAGATGCCTCTGGCCTCGTTCGACCATACTACACGTGGCATGCAACAGCTGCTCCGATACTTGAACATCGCTCAGTGGACTACGTACCACCCCATGTTCATCTCGCGCGCCACGTTGGGACCCCTGTCCGAGACACCTTCGGTGTTCATCAACTCGGATACTCCGATCTCCAGCACGTTGCCCATCCTGGTTCAGTGCTCGCGCCAATAGCGTATCTTCCTTTTAGCAGAGGTGGGATCACGCCTCATCAAAGCTCCAGCAGACGACGTACGTGTGGCACCCAGGCTCTGCGATCTCCAATCAATCCATGGCGCATGGTGCTCCAACAGAGTGCTACCAAGTGCAGCGGGGCTGCCGTGCCTCTTTGCTTAGAGGAAGCTAAGCTACGGTCACCGACCTTACGTTCTATAGTAGAACCAGTATGAGTGTAGCGGATCGCACCCGCTAACTTCAAGAGCACCCACAACCCTAATTCAACGTAAATACATTATTTCGTTTAAAATCCAAACTGTATTGATCTGTTTTATATGTGGCAAAGCCGCCTATATCAGGTACTTTAGTTTTTCCTAATCAAACAGTAAACCTTATTAATATAGAGGTTCCGACACATAGTGACTTCTTTTGACGGTAGAGCGACACCATTGTGTGATTTCACCATCTTGTGTGACCCACCCTTTAATGCCAGAATACGTATTATACTCCAATTGTGGTCATGACAAGAGAAGATGCACGACATAATTAATATGAAATACGAATATTATGATACATAATGTGTTTTAAACTTGTTTTGCGTACCTTCATGCTAATGAAAAGGTTTGTGCACAATTATCCTCTGTATGCCTGAAGCCGCTGTGATTCTGGATTGTAGAAAGCATCCGGTCTCACATCCATATCAGAGGAGGCTCCAACGCTAAGTACTTAAAGTACTGGCGAATAAGTAGTATACACTTCACACAATCGGTCGCTTTCGCAGTTCTATATCGTGTGGGTATGAACGTTTACTAAAGGTGTCAGGTAGAATCGACCACGACCACTGGTTTGGGAATCGAGCACTTTACCACTACGCTATGGCACCATGAGGTTCAGCAATATAATGAGATAAATTTATATCTATTTTGTGAAGTGCACTACAGGATGGTTTATTACTAGTACATTACGGGCAGTACCCTCTCACATGTGTTTACACAAAACTGGAGTATTCCATTTTATTGAAAGGTGAAGTTGACTTTTTTTTAGAAATTAAGGTTTTTTATGTTTTCAAAGGAAAATTTAGCTTAATATCTGGAGAGCAATAAATCATGGAAGATAAAACATGCCAATACAGCGCGATGGAACAGCGACTGGCTTAGATTGAAACGTACCATGCGCTAACCGCTTGCAGACGGGCGGTGCTTCGCTAGTCTTAAATTCTAGGATTTCATGGTGGAGATTGCATCTACATTACCGACCGTTTTTTAATTGATGCATACGATATTGGACAGGTTAGTTCTCTATGCAAGTGTGTCAAATCTCTATCTTTCCGTATTGCTGGAGGGGTTAATCAAGAAACCGCTGTGTTTACCGCTTCCGCCCATCATTCTGTCGAGCCGCTCTTGTAATGCAACATGCTGCGTGCCTTCTACATGATAGCCTTGTTCACAAGCTCGGCCACTCCGTTCTGCTGAGGGCTGTATGGAACGGAACGCTGGTGTACAATGCCGTCCTGTTGACATATTCCAGCCATTGTCTTGTTTACAAATTCGGTTCCGTTGTCAGATCGTAAACACCTCAGTCGCGCACCCCATTGGTTCTTGTAAAGCGTCAGAAACCCATTGAATTTGCCAGTCACTTCACGCTTGCTCTTGATTATAGAAATCGCCACATATCTTGAAACATCATCCACTAACGTAAGAATGTACTTGGCACCACCCTTCGAGGAAGTCCTCATAGGCCCCATGACATCTGTGTGTACGCGTTCCAGAAAACGTGTCGTTTGTGTCATTGAGCGAGATGAAATTACCGTGACTGTTTGCTTGCCCTTTGGACACCCTGCGCATAATATTTCTTCATTTTGCTTGATAATTGGAATTCCTTTTGTTGAGCGTTATGTCTTTACCAGCGTGTCCTTGCTGGGGTGTCCCATACGAGCATGCCAAAGATCCCACTGATTA
>NW_020187115.1:66749-71443 GCF_900000015.1 Plasmopara halstedii | reverse complement strand
GAGTAATACGATGTGGTTTGACAACAGGCCCACTTCACAGTTTATAATCGGATGGGGGACATCGAGAAATATACTCTGTTACATGTATCAAATATTACGTCAAACGGCAACATGCATTTGGGTTGCCACCACTTGGGTACCCAGTTAATCTCCGCTCACTTTAAGAAATCTTCTCGGCAACGTCTTTGTGTCAGTATCACCGGCTGGCAACTTGTCATGGTGTTGCAATATTACAGACTTGATCTGGACAGATTCAGCCGTTTTGCGGGCGCTAGTTGCAATGAGGAAATACCACGTAAAATGCGCCTCGTATGAGTTGGAGATTTTTTTCAAACTTCGACAATTCCTGTACTTGATTAACCTTTTTGATTTCTTGGGAAATATTATATATCAACCATGGCTGACTTGTTGATATTTTTGCTTCTGTATCCTTAGTTCACATTTAGCTTTTATATCCATCAAAGGCGTCGTACATGGCTGATTGGTCAACATCATAGCTTAAAAGCACAATATCTAGGGACATTTAACAAGTTTGATTAGTATACATTAGAATTTTGCATTGACCCATTAATTGGCGAATTAAATGATCAGATTACCCTAGTGGCTTGTTCCCGATTTATGATCTAGAGCTCAAATTTCTCAAAGGGTCAAGGTAATTCAATGGTGTATAGGGCTCACCGTGGGGTACATTACCAGTACCATCGTCCCGGCAAGGTTTTTACTAGTACTTCAGAGTAATTTCGCATAGATATGGCTAATGTTAGGACGATAAAGATAGAAAGAGATTGAAATTATTAGCTTGGCTGTACCATCAAACTAAAAGTTTGACGGCCGCAATCAATCTTTCCTTCGCATCGGCGTCCGTACCCACGATGGCAAACAAGAGCGCAGTTATCTTAGTTATCTTAGGGAGTCGTAACTTCTACCACTCACATTTCCAACGAGGATGATACAGGGTATTCCGGGACATTGATGGCTAAAATCGCAAAGACGTTGCCTATGAATGACAGTTAAGTATTAAAAAATTTGCGCAATCCGGTGCGTTTTGACATCAGACGAAGATTACGATGACCACGAGTGCTATGGAAGAATTAGATACACTATTTCACATTTACAATTGCCCGACACAGCACAATCGCGTGGCGATGACGCATAAAGTTCACGGCTTGAAGATAGAAAGTAGTTTTAGCGTGTTGGAACATCTCGACACTTTTGACGAGCAAGATGTGGGTCTCCAGACGATGATAAAGTCAGTTATCAAGTTGTGGTGCTCTCAGCAGTCGGACATCGAAAAGTGATAAAAAAATCAGCGATTGTGGGAAATGCGAAGGGCGCAACAGCGAATGAAATGAAGAAGAAGCCGCTCATAAATTTGAGAAACGGCGCAGGAGGACGTTACGGATAGAGCGTTACGCGTAAACTAAAGTGCGGGAAGCTCAAAGGCAGCCGATTTGACGTTTAAAAAGGTGGCTTTCATCAAATAACAACAAATTTATTCGTAAATTTTAAATTGTGACCAGATTAGTCATCCAAAGCGAAAATGGCCAGCCGGACGTTATTATTATAATAATATCGTCAACATTGCTGACACATCTTCCGGCTGGCCATTTTCGCTTCGGTATTAGCGGTGAGCGAAGAACAAACGGCAGGGTTTCTTATCGACAGTAGCACCACATCCCATATTTCCCAGCATAATTAGGACTTGTTCGAATACAAGGACCTTAATATCTGCATTAAAGTATCAATTGCACATGGCAAAAATGTACAATTTAAAAAAAAGCACTATGAGAATGACCGGGTTGGGTGAAAAGGTAATTCGCATGATTAGAGATTTATATATCCCAGGACTGGACAGAAGATTCTTTGTGGGTGGCAAGCTTGCGGAACGCGGTATAAGTGTGGAGGCTTCGCGACGGTCGTGTGTGATCTGGATCAAAAATAAGCGAGCGCTCCGGGCTCAAGAATTGGTAAAGAGTACATGCTCGACTATAAGCATGTGAGTGAAATATTGCAGGGGTAGCAATTTGTGGGAGCTTTGGCATACTCGCATTGCAAATTTAAATTATGATACTTTCCTAAATACACAGCGTACGATCAAAGATATACCCGATTATGAAGCAAGAATCAGAAAAATTATGTGCTGGATGTTTGAAGCGAAGTAGACAGTCATGGCATTCCTCTCACGTTCGATGACAAAGATGATATATGTGCTGGAATGTGGGCATATAAAGTGTTGAAACCCATGCGGACTCCCTCGAAGAGAGGTGCAAAATATATTTTCACTTTTTAAGATTTGTTGCAATTTCCTTGGTTAAGCAAGCGTGAAGTAATTGGCATGCTCAAGTAATTCACAACTTTTTACGAAGATCAGTGGTGTATTTTTCTAAGTTGCTTGATATCCGATTACTGAATAGCATTTGTGAACGAAGCGACGGTCGTTATATGTCTTCGGATCGGCATCATTAGCCAACGTTCCGCTCCATACAGCCCTCAACAATATGCGGTGGTGAAGCGCATATGCCGGACTATCATGATAATGATCTTCGATATGCGTTACATTTAAAACATTGGGACTGATTAATCGGCGGACACAGTAAACACATCAGTTTATTTATTTGATGAATCGAATTTGGAAATGAGGTATTGAAGGATGTACTTTCGCGTGTTTATGCTGCTATTAACGATGCAAAGAGAACAAGCTCAAACCCAGGAGCTTCAAATGCATGTTTATCGGTTATGCAGGGTTTCCGCGTGTTCAACTTGGAAAATATCAAGGGAAGAATGAACCATCCTGTTACGTTGAACGAGCGTGAAGTATGCAACTTTTATGACACGCATGAGCGATTGCACGAAGCGAACGTTGATTTATAATGTATAAAACCTAGCTGATCGACAGCCACATTTATGAGACAAGGCAAAGAATCTTTCACAGACGTCAAATGGACGACATTAATTGTACATCAATTGTCAGTCGACAGCAGCGGATGCCTTCTGATTGTTTTATCAAAAGGAGTTGGAGATAGCAGAGTATTATAAACCGAGCCTTTGCTAAATATGCGTCAAGAAGATCGTTAAGTATTTTGGCCTGATGTGGAGCGAGCAAGACGAAGATATGAGCCAATGCTTATGCTATGGAACAGGTGAAAAGACGAAGAGGCAAGAGAAGAAAGTGATGATCCATCGACACCAAAACGTGCCAGGATTGACGAAGATAAATTCATTGCCGAAGCTGTCTTGCTTACACGGTGAAAAGATATATTCACCGAATTCATATGCCCGAGCATTGGCATGCGGCGATGCGGCGAAGTGGCGTGAAATTATCGAAGCTGAGCTTCGCTCCCATAAGCAAAAAAACCATGGATATTAAATCAAACGGAAACAATCGATTTTCTGGGTCATAATGGGTCTATGCCAAGAAGCGTGACTAAAATGGCACTGGTGTGCGCTACAAGGCAAGGCTTCTCGCGAAGGAGGTCAAGCATACTTATGCAATCGATTTCGTAAAACATATACTCTGTTTGCTAACATAAATTGAGTTAGAATGAATCTTGCGGAGTGTGCTGAATGCGACTCACAAATGAAACAGCTGGTTGTCATGATTGCTTTTCTGATCCGTTTTTTGCAAACAACGTTTATATCGAAGTTACACAAGGTGATGACAATGCTACTGGATACTTAAGTCAGCCGAAAAGGGTATCTGCCTGCTGTACATATCTACATACACTCGACCGGATTCTGCATAAATGTGTATGTCACAAGAACTTCGGACTGCAGCAATGAAAGTTAGTTATTCGCGTACTAAGCCACCTGGAGAATTCACGCTCAACCGGTATCGTCTACCAAGGCATGGGTATCATTGCAGTGAAGACATATTTAGATGCTGATTGGGCCGGAAACACCGATAAGAGACGTTTGATTTCTGGAATTTTGATCATTTTACTATGCGCCAGCGGTGTTGAAGTCAAATACCACCAACCATTGAACTCAGCTTGGTAGAGGCTGACCATCGGGCTCTCAACTATTTCAATAGAGAAGTTCTTTGAACGCGTGTGATGCATTAAGTATGGGTCTCGAGCAAATTCGAGGCATCCAAGCATGGGAAGACTACCAAGAAGCAACCGCTTTAGTCAAAACGCCGGACAAGCATGTAGATGTAAGTTAGCACTCATCCGCAACAAGCAAAGAAGGAATTTTGACGATCTAATATATTGGCACAAAGCGTCAGTTCACATATATGCTGACAAAGGAACTTGAAACGAAGATGTTTGCATTTATACGCAAGGCATCTAATTTCAGGACCAAGACAATGCCAAAGATCAATAAGCATTTACGGCAAGTGAGAGTGTTGATATGATGGCGCTCGATACTGTTTAAGAATGATGTTGCGAGTACAAGTCTAATTTACATGGATCAGTATTACATTTTGTTCTTTCAGTTCACAAACTCAATTTAGCCGAGTAGTTAAGGTGCGTTAGCTCCACTTTCATCATCAAGGGTTCGAATTTCTCAAACAGGTCCGAATACAAACACCGCTCGCCCTTTCAATGTTTCACAGACCAGAGTGTTAGTCATTTTGTACAGATACGGCAAAGGACGAGAAAGAAATAGAGGTATGATAAACTTATAAACCCCGGGTTCAGCATCTAATCAACAGTCCTCTTTTGGTACTTAAACATACAATTTCTGTGACCTTA
>NW_020187115.1:65982-66739 GCF_900000015.1 Plasmopara halstedii | reverse complement strand
GACTTCTTCCACGCAAAAAAACTAACTCTACAACAACTACGCTGAAAGGCAAATACACAGTAACAAGGCGAAGCACTAAAATGCTGGATGTCGAAGGCATTTCGAAGACCACGATAGGGTCAAAATGCCATTCTAAATTGTTGTCAGAAAAAGCGTCTGTGGACACTACGGACGATCTTGACGATGTACCATTGACTATGCTGCAAAAAGAATTGACTAAAAAACTAGATGACAAACCTTCAGTCAAGTATCTTACTTATTCAGGGGCTAAAAAGTTAGAGGACGCTACGTTGTACACAAAAGAGGGACCACGCATTGTTTCGAAGTCGCGTTTTGGCGGAGATAAACGCTCTGAAAATTCTTCGGCGGCATTGAACGGACATCACGATATAAATGGCCATCGAAGCGTATACACCCGTGAGCCTCAACTAAGTATTTATGATGCGCTTCATATGGACGGACAAGAGAGATGCAATGATATTCGCGACGAAACAACACACAAGCGCCCAAGTCTCCATAAGAAAATGCAGGAGGAAGCAGCGCGAAGTGGCACCCCTATGGTCAAAAGCCGTATGCGAGAGACAGATTGGGATAAGGTTCCGATTCCGAAAAAGAATAAGATACCATTCCAATCAAGTGATAAGCAGAAAGCTATGACAAATAGCAAACCCCAGAATAAGGCCTCGAGAACAAGCTCGGCGTCTAGCTACTATGGTCCCCAAACCGCACAATCATCAACCTCAGGCAATTCATCGCG